>NC_037676.1:92927485-92951241 GCF_003255815.1 Theropithecus gelada
ACTATCACAAGAACAGAAAACCAAACACCGCATGTTCTCACTCATAGGTGGGAACTGAACAATGAGATCACTTGGACTCGGGAAGGGGAACATCACACACCGGGGCCTATCATGGGGAGGGGGGAGGGGGGAGGGATTGCATTGGGAGTTATACTTGATGTAAATGACGAGTTGATGGGTGCTGATGAGTTGATGGATGCAGCACAGCAACATGGCACAAGTATACATATGTAACAAACCTGCACGTTATGCACATGTACCCTAGAACTTAAAGTATTAAAAAAAAAAAGATTATAATACTGCATTTTTATTGTCCCTTTTCTGCTTAGATATGTTTGGTTACACAAATACTTTCATTGTGTTGCCACTGCCTTGTGGTATTCAATACAGTAACATGCTGCATGGATTTGTTGCCTAGGAACCATGGGCTATACTATATAGTCTCAGTGTGTTGTAGGCTGCACTATCTAGGTTTGTGTAAGTGCACTCTATGATATTTACATACCAATGAAATCACGTAAGGATGCATTTCTCAGAATGTGTACCAGTTTTTAAGTGACACATGCCTATATTTCTTCATTTCTAGCATTTGAAGATTCACACTTTGTGGCATTATTTAAGGTTTGTAAGTTCATTCAATATCGACTACTCTTTTGAAAAAGTCAAAAAAATAAAAATAAAAATAAAACATCTAAGCTTTCATTAACTTCCAGGGAATAGAAAGTTAGTTTCATGTTAGCTGAAGTTATCCAAGATTCCCAGCCTGGGACCCTGTGGCTGTAATCTTGTAGGCTCTCTTCTAATGAGTTCATTCCATCCCTAGTGCTTACTCAGTCCTTCAAGGGACCCAATTGTTTACTCTAGTATATTATAATCTGAAGTTGGGTGGACACACTTTTCCTGTAAATATCTTCATTGCCTTATCTACTCTCTAAACTTATGAGTAAAGGAAACTTGGGGAAATTAAAAAGAAGAAAAAAGAAAATAAGTAAAAGAAGGAATTGCTGTTTGTTGCAATAAATTTAAAATAGTGATACATACTGCTTATAAAATAATGAAATATACCTAGCTATAAACTTCATACATACATAAGAATGGTACTTAATATTGAGTTGTATCTACATTAATACTCAACATAAAATGAAGAATTGAAATAGATTCTTTAATTAATTTACCTCATTCCCTTGCCTTTCCTCCAGTGTTTTCTCAAGAGGTTTTATTCTATATTTTTCTTTGCTTGGGTATCTAGTAAATACGGTATAATTTTCTAAACAAATTCATGAGGGATAAATAATGTCACCAAGCTTACTGTGGATCAATATTTCGATTATGGTTAAAAAAAACTATCCCCAACAGAAAACATGCTACTCTGAAATCTTACTTGTAATATGATTCATTATTTAGAGCTATTGTAAATAAAGCACTTTTCAAATTTAAGACAATTTTATCACTGTGGTCTTACGTACACCTGATGAACAATTCATCAATAATTAATCTAAAAAATTCCCAGTCGATGAATTCAAACTTAATTTTTCTCTCTAATTAGTTCACTGTAGAAATAGGTATTTCCTACTGTTATTGTATATTCTTGAATATGCATAAAAGGCTACTGATGAAAATTACATGACTTGCTTTGATAGCTTAACAATGCTGAATGGTGGTAATTGGGCTAAATTTTTTATGCCTGGATTCATTCAATGAAGTATTTCCTGCACATATAAAATAAGATTCAGTTTCTAAAGCCCATAGATGTATACTACAGAGTTCATACCTCAAGAATATTTTAAATAGTGGGTCACCTTTGTAAGAGCAGAAAAGACTATTTACTAATAGAAGTGGAGTATTTAATTTTTAATTTTTCAAAGAAACTAACAAATATTTTATATATACCAAAGAATACATTTAGCATATATGTAAGTTACAGGGCATGATCAATGGATTTAATGATTGGCTTTTATACTTTGACTCTTAACAGGTCCGTCAATGGATCTGTCTTGCATTTTTCCTGTTTGGTCCATAAATGGGGATTCTGCCGGAAGGAGGTCCCCAAGAGGTAGCTTGCTCTCCTTGTGTCTCTTCTCTAACCTTCAGTCACTGCTTTTATCATCCATCTCTCTAAGAGCCAGCCTTCTTTGTTTCAAGGAATAGAAACCAAGTTCCAGGAAATAGGAGATGCCCCCATAACCACATCTGGCCATCCCACAATTCCTGTAATTGCGTGTCAGTGGTCCAGTTGCATGTGTAGACCAGTTATGACATGTGTGACTCTGATTGACCCAGTTTTATTGGTCCACTGTTGGATCGAACTACCATTTCCAGAGACATAGGGTCACAGGGTATAAATGTGACTGCTGAGGCCAGACCTGGTGATTGAAGGAAGCTTCCAGAGGAGATACACAGTTAACTGAGTACACAGTCTAAAGTTGTCCACAGTGAAATGTCCATTTCCCATTTCCTAGTGTTTTGCCTGTAGCAGTCATTTCTAGGTGAAGAATCAGAACTTCTAGCTTTCATTCAGGTGATAGCTCTGAAGTAGATATTGCATGTGGGCGTTATAAATATTGGATATTTTGCTTCAGACCTGAATTTTTTGAGAGAAAGCAGCTTATCCACGTCTTAGTGGTATAAAATGCTTGATAGTTAAGCACCATCTTATTATTGGTCATCTCTTTTCAAAACCAATTTCTGTAGGGTGAATTGGATTTTCTCTAATTTTCTAGCTGGCTCTTTGGCATTTGTGCTAAAAGTTGAAGGCTGCAGGGAAGAAACTGGCTGGGTTGTATCTACCTGGATCCTATGTTTTGATATATTTAAATATTGGGAGGAAAATATTTTGTTTACACTCATCAAGAAAAATTCCAGTGCACGAATCTGTATCTTTATCTGAAGTATGGCCAAATATATGTAGTAGTTATGGCATGAATATTCTAGATACAGAGAAAGAAATTTTTATTTTTTTCAGAGAATTTAGGGTTAAGTCAGTAAGCAAAGAGTAAGGGATCGCTTTATTTTTCAAAAGAAATTGGCTGAAGCTACCTAGCATTACCCTGTGAATCCCAACTCAAGGCAGTGGGGGAATATAATAGATCTAGTAGCAGAGAGTTATTCTATAGTAATTTGCCATTACTTTTAATGGCAAAAACCACAGTTACTTTCACTCCAACCTAATACTTCCTACTTAACATACGGGGAACTTGGTGACTTCTCTGTGTCATTATGAGTACCTCACATAACACTGCAGGAAGGCATACTTGCTCAGATCTTGGACTCTGCATCACTCAGAACTGTGCTGGAATCTTGCGTCTATCTCTTTCTATTTGTGTGGTGTTGATCAATAACTCAGACTCTTTGAATTTAATTGTCTCCATCTAAAATAATGTAATAGGCTCACCCTGTGAATCATGTTAATGTCGTTATGCCTTCTCAGTGAATGATAGTTACTATTACGGGGTCATTGCTGTTATTGTTGTTGCTGCTGTTACTTGGAAATTAGAGAATTCTGCACTCACATTGAAGCACCAGTCACTAATTTGGGAAAGAACTCTCACTCTTCCAAAGGGACAACCAAGTTAGATATATCTGGAAAAGGGTATTTGATGATATTAGTGTATATGTAAAGGATATTCTATGTAAGCACAGATCTTGTTTTCTTCAGGCCCTCAATCTGCTTCCAGAATATCCCAGAATCTTCAATACTGTCTTTGGCTACTCCAAATCTCAAAGTTGACTGTCCTCCCCAACTTCCTCTTGCTCCTTAATTACTTCCACTTTCTGTCCATCAACAATACTCCTAAATCCCTTGGTGGCACGCATCTCAACTATGTGCTAGAATGAAATATAGTTATCTAGTTAACCCTAAAAGATAGATTACCTGAAAGTTTCCCAAAGAAATAATATTTTGAAATAAGAGCATATTCACAGAAATAAAGTTATAATCTCACACTGTGTTAAAGTTTTGATGAATTTCAAGTAGTGTAGGGATTGGGGTAGAAAGAAGGGTTTGAAAGGAGGAGGGATGATTTTCGAACAGTTAAAATCACACTGAAGATTTTATCCTGCTATTAGGTTACACTGATTATAAAATTATTCCTAGAGAATGAGATAGCCTCTGGACCACGCATTGCACTCTCCTCAAACATTGAGTACTTTTAATTTGACCAGCTGAAGGGGTACATTCGGCTATTCTCATTTAATCATTATGTTTCCAAATTTAGCTCTTTTCAGTAAGACTTAATACCATCAACTCTTATTAAGAAGAGGGGTAAGGCATGTGAGCTGTAACTAGCCTCTCAGTTAAAGTTGGTTTACAAGAAATATGGATCTGAATAATAACATGACCAGGAGAAAGCTTGATTAAATCGTACCATAGACTTTGCTTTAGGTAGAGTCAATTTTGATAAACAGATGAAAATTGTGTGTTTATGTAAATCGTGTTTTTGTTTAAAAAATTATGTTTCCTATCTTAGCATTGTGGTGTGTTGAGACATATACAATCACAGACTTACATTACATGAAGACACACTTTTAGGAATCAGTGCTAATAAGTAACCTAAGGACCTTAATACTCAATGCTCATGAGAATTTGTTAGACAGTGGCTGCAGGAATTGATATTAAACATAGTTTTTCTAACAAGTGGGACTCAGAGACATTAAGAGGTTCCTGCATGGCATAAGCTGTTCCATGGTCAAGCCAGGAACTGAGCCCACTCCTGGGAAAACAAAAGTTAGGCTCTTTTCAGGATACCTTATGGACCAGAGGCCAGCTTGTCTTGCTTTGCTATGCTTGGGGCATTTGCTCAGCTTGTGTATATGGTTCAACCCACCACTTCATTTCTGTTTCTATCTTCGTTTCTTGCCACATCTCATCTGCTTCTTTGTCTTACAAGAGCACCATACTATTTGTAATTTCAAGAACACATAACAGTTTTTCTTTTCTTTTTCTCACAATATTCTCACTGATAGGTTTGACCCCCAAACTCCTGCAGCTTTAATAAGGGCAATAAGTGGCTCTTTGAGCTCTGTCAATCCTATCCATCTTTTAAGATTAATTTCAGTTGCCACACCTCTAGGAAGCCTTACCTTATTTTCTGCAGGTATGCTAAAAATAGTCATGTTTATACATTAAATAATAAAGTGGATTACTCCATTAATATATCATGTATATCATGCACCATACACAAAATGTAAATGACAAAAGAATGACATAAAAATTGATAGAAATAGAATTTTCTTGTATTTTCTTCCCCCACCCCAGTAGATTGTCATGTGCACTCCACTTGGGAGACCACTGCCCTAAAGCAGGTGGTTCTCAAATTTAAAAAGGGTAATTCTGTAAGCTCCATTGTGGTAATAATTTCATAGTGTATACCTATATCAAAACAACACATTGTATACCTTGGATATGCATAATTTTTATTTGTTAATTATACCTCAAGCTAAAAACAATAAATTGGAAACACACACACACACACACCCACACACACACACGAATCAGCAGAAGCTCTTTGTGAAAATGCAAATTTCCAGGTTTTCCCTCAGACACTGTCTTCAGTGGAGACAAGATGGGGCCAGGAATCTGTAATTTTGAGATACTCCTCAGGTGATTCTCATGCAGAGGCTTCATAGATCACATTTTGGGAAAAACTGTTCTAGAGAAAAGAAGGTATTTGAAACCATCCCTTATTAAAATATGAGTTCATCCCAGGATTCTTCTCTTAGTAGGATTCTTGTAGTAGAAATCACATGAAGAGATGTGTATTAGTTATGTATTGCTGTGTAACAAACCATGACTAAACCTGGTGGCTTATAATAAAACCCATCTTATTTGCTCATTTGCTCATGATTCTGTGGGTCAACACACGGGACTGGTCCCAGCTGGGTTGTTCTGCTGACTTTGTTGGGGGTCACTTATTGCAGGTAGCTGTCAGGTAGGCTGAGCGCAAGTGTTCTAGGAATCCTGAGCTGTGATGTTTGCTTTCTGCTCCATGTGTCTCATCTTCTCATAGGCTGGCCTGGATTTCTTCACGTTTGTGGTTTCAGGGCAGCAAGAAAGGACAAGACCCTTCACGCAGGCACCTTTCAAGCCTCTGTTTCCATCACGTTTGCTTATATCTCATTTGCCAAAGCAATTCACATGGCTAAACTCAGGGTCAACAATGTACAAGTTAATCTACCAGGGCATAAATGCGGGTAGGTGTACATCACTGGGAGATCCATTTGTATGTAGACCACTCGCGACATAAGATAACATAACATTTTTTAATTAAATACAAATCAAATCTGTAGTACAGTCATCCCTTGGTATCCACAAAGAATTGTTTCTGGCTGGGCATGGTGGCTCACGTCTATAATCCCAGCACTTTGGGAGGCGGAGGCTGGTAGATCACCTGCGATCAGGAGTTCGAGACCAGCCTGAACAACGTGTTGAGACACTGTCTCTATTAAAAATACATTAGCCAGGTGTGGTGGCAGGCACTTGTAATCCCAGCTACCTGGGAGGCTGAGACAGGAGAATTGTTTGAATCCAGGAGGCGGAGGTTGCAGTGAGCCAAGATCGGACCACTGCACTCCAGCCTGGGTGACAGAGCAAGACAGCGTCTCAAAAAAACAAAAACAGAAATAAAAATAAACAAAAACAAAAAAGAATTGTTTCCAAGATCCACCACAGATACAAAAATCCAGGAATGCCCAAGTACTGTGGTCTGTGGATCCTGAAGATAGGAAAAGTCTGCCCTTCATCTCTGTGGGTTCCATATCCACAAATACTGTATTTTCAATTATGGTTGGTTGAATCTGTGGATGTGGAGCCCATGGACATGGAGGACCAGCTGTAATTTGGCTGACAGTACTTTACAGACAAATGTTTTCTAGAAATTACTGAGGAGACTTGAATACTATACTCCTAGATGCTTCAAATACACATTATAGAATTGGCAAAAAAAAAAAAATACGACTTAGCTGAGGAAACTCTTCTGCATCATAGTTGTAATTAGAGAAGTAATACAAGGGTTACTCCCTCTTCAAATTCTGCTCAATAGCAACTTTTAGGTTTTCATGGAGAGGAAGCCTGATGACTGTTCGGTCAGTTGATGTCAAGCACTAAAAACCAAAGAAGTGGTTTATCCCTATGTGTGGAGTTGGCCAAGCAACGAACCTGGATAGAGAGGTGCTAACAGGAGAGTGAAATATCATGTGACATAGGATTTTAAGCATATTTGAGCTGATACTATATTTATAAGAGGAATAAAGGTTTGTGTTCATTAGTTGGTAACACCTTAGGATTTTTAAAGTAAAAAAGCTACCAAGCAAAATCAAGAGGTAAAGCATAAATGGATTGTAAAGTAACATAAGATAAATTTAAGTCATATTAGCCAGTATAGGAAAGCATTAGATTTTTTTTCATCCCTATGTGTCTAATTTAATCTAGAGAGCTAAACTGAACATCTCTTGGGTCAATTAATCAATTTTGTTTCATAAGTGTCTCCTGTTTATGTAAAGCACTGATTGTGTTAAGTATGATTTTTCAAACTTAGTCAAAAGGCAAACCATCTCAATTCTTGCTTTTAAAGTTATGTTTATTAACAGGGAAAATGGTCACATTAGGGAATTTGTGGGAACCATTTATTTAATTTTGGCTCTGAATTTTATACTTTATATTTTACCTTTTTATCTTTTTGGATAATTTTGAAGTCCAAAGTCAGAGTTTTCTCAGTCTCTATTCAAGGTTCCAGGTTAATAACATTTGGTAAGAGAAAACACAATCTTTCATTTGTTTATATCAAACATGTGTGTTTAAATTAACCATGTCCAAACACTAAAGCTGTTTCTGTTCTAAAGGGAGATTTTTTAACTTTCCATATTGCTCTTCTGTTTCATAAGTCTTTATTAAGTACAAAGTGTCCAGTATAAAATGAAAGATACCTTGGTCACTAATTAATTTATTTGATCCATATAGACAGCTGGACCAGAACATCTCACCCCAGAGGAACACTGTTTCGCCACTTTTAAGTGGTGAGAGCATGGATTCAAAGCTCAGTTTGGTACTGTAGAAATCATTCCCACAAAGCCAAGAAATAGGGCACTCAAAGCAAACACCAGATGAAGGGGTTATTGCCTCACAGCTAATGGGCCTCATTCCAAGGTTGATGCTTTCCTTTCATGGAGCGCAAATACAAACCTCAGTCACTGCTTCCTTTCTTTTTTTTTTTAGGACAGGGAATACTAATTTTATTATTTTTATTTTTAATTGTTATTATTATTATTTTTTATTTTAAGTTCTGGGATACATGTGCAGAGTGTGCAGGTTTGTTACATAAGTATAACATAGGTATACATGTGCCATGGTGGTTTGCTGCACCTATCAACCTGTCATCTAGGTTTTTTTTTTTTTTAAATTTATTTTTTATTATTATTATACTTTAAGTTCTAGGGTACACGTGCATAACGTGCAGGTTTGTTACATATGTATACTTGTGCCATGTTGCTGTGCTGCACCCATCAACTCGTCAGCACCCATCAACTCGTCATTTACATCAGGTATAACTCCCAATGCAATCCCTCCCCCTCCCCCCTCCCCATGATAGTGTGTGATGTTCCCCTTCCCGAGTCCAAGTGATCTCATTGTTCAGTTCCCACCTATGAGTGAGAACATGCGGTGTTTGGTTTTCTGTTCTTGTGATAGTTTGCTAAGAATGATGGTTTCCAGCTGCATCCATGTCCCTACAAAGGACACAAACTCATCCTTTTTTATGGCTGCATAGTATTCCATGGTGTATATGTGCCACATTTTCTTAATCCAGTCTGTCACTGATGGACATTTGGGTTGATTCCAAGTCTTTGTTATGGTGAATAGTGCCGCAATGAACATATGTGTGCATGTGTCTTTATAGTAGCATGATTTATAATCCTTTGGGTATATACCCAGTAATGGGATGGCTGGGTCATATGGTACTTCTAGTTCTAAATCCTTGAGGAATCACCATACTGTTTTCCATAATGGTTGAACTAGTTTACAGTCCCACCAACAGTGGAAAAGTGTTCCTATTTCTCCACATCCTCTCCAGCACCTGTTGTTTCCTGATTTTTTAATGATTGCCATTCTAACTGGTGTGAGATGGTATCTCATTGTGGTTTTGATTTGCATTTCTCTGATGGCCAGTGATGATGAGCATTTCTTCATGTGTCTGTTGGCTGTATGAATGTCCTCTTTTGAGAAATGTCTGTTCATATCCTTTGCCCACTTTTTGATGGGGTTGTTTTTTTCTTGTAAATTTGTTTGAGTTCTTTGTAGGTTCTGGATATTAGCTCATTGTCTGATGAGTAGATTGCAAAAATTTTCTCCCATTCTGTAGGTTTCCTGTTCACTCTGATGGTAGTTTCTTTTGCAGTGCAGAAGCTCTTTTGTTTAATTAGATCCCATTTGTCAATTTTGGCTTTTGTTGCCATTGCTTTTGGTGTTTTAGACATGAGTCCTTGCCCATGCCTATGTCCTGAATGGTATTACCTAGGTTTTCTTCTAGGGTTTTTATGGTATTAGGTCTAACATTTAAGTCTCTAATCCATCTTGAATTAATTTTCGTATAAGGAGTAAGGAAAGGATCCAGTTTCAGCTTTCTACTTATGGCTAGCCAATTATCCCAGCACCATTTATTAAATAGGGAATCCTTTCCCCTTTTCTTGTTTTTCTCAGGTTTATCAAAGATCAGATGGCTGTAGATGTGTGGTATTATTTCTGAGGACTCTGTTCTGTTCCATTGGTCTATATCTCTGTTTTGGTACCAGTACCATGCTGTTTTGGTTACTGTAGCCTTGTAGTATAGTTTGAAGTCAGGTAGCATGATGCCTGCAGCTTTGTTCTTTTGACTTAGGATTGTCTTGGAGATGCGGGCTCTTTTTTGGTTCCATATGAACTTTAAAGCAGTTTTTTCCAATTCCGTGAAGAAACTCATTGGTAGCTTGATGGGGATGGCACTGAATCTATAAATTACCTTGGGCAGTATGGCCATTTTCACGATATTGATTCTTCCTATCCATGAGCATGGTATGTTCTTCCATTTGTTTATGTCCTCTTTTATTTCACTGAGCAGTGGTTTGTAGTTCTCCTTGAAGAGGTCCTTTATATCCCTTGTCAGTTGGATTCCTAGGTATTTTATTCTCTTTGAAGCAATTGTGAATGGAAGTTTATTCATGATTTGGCTCTGTGTTTGTCTGTTACTGATGGATAAGAATGCTTGTGATTTTTGCATATTAATTTTGTATCCTGAGACTTTGCTGAAGTTTCTTATCAGCTTAAGGAGATTTTGGGCTGAGACAATGGGGTTTTCTAAATACACAATCATGTCATCTGCAAACAGGGACAATTTGACTTCTTCTTTTCCTAACTGAATACCCTTGATTTCTTTCTCTTGCCTGATTGCCCTAGCCAGAACTTCCAACACTATGTTGAATAGGAGTGGTGAGAGAGGGCATCCCTGTCTTGTGCCAGTTTTCAAAGGGAATTTTTCCAGTTTTTGCCCATTCAGTATGATATTGGCTGTGGGTTTGTCATAAATAGCTCTTATGATTTTGAGATATGTTCCATCAATACCAAATTTATTGAGAGTTTTTAGCATGAAGGGCTGTTGAATTTTGTCAAAGGCCTTTTCTGCATCTATTGAGATAATCATGTGGTTTTTTTCTTTGGTTCTGTTTATATGCTGGATTATGTTTATTGATTTGCGTGTGTTGAACCAGCCTTGCATCCCAGGGATGAAGCCCACTTGATCATGGTGGATAAGCTTTTTGATGTGCTGCTGGATCTGGTTTGCCAGTATTTTATTGAGGATTTTTGCATCAATGTTCATCAGGGATATTGGTCTAAAATTCTCTTTTTTTGTTGTGTCTCTGCCAGGCTTTGGTATCAGGATGATGTTGGCCTCATAAAATGAGTTAGGGAGGATTCCCTCTTTTTCTATTGATTGGAATAGTTTCAGAAGGAATGGTACCAGCTCCTCCTTATACCTCTGGTAGAATTCAGCTGTGAATCCATCTGGTCCTGGACTTTTTTTTGTTGGTAGGCTATTAATTATTGCCTCAATTTCAGAGCCTGCTATTGGTCTATTCAGGGATTCAACTTCTTCCTGGTTTAGTCTTGGGAGAGTGTAAGTGTCCAGGAAATTATCCATTTCTTCTAGATTTTCTAGTTTATTTGCGTAGAGGTGTTTATAGTATTCTCTGATGGTAGTTTGTATTTCTGTGGGGTCGGTGGTGATATCCCCTTTATCATTTTTTATTGCGTCTATTTGATTCTTCTCTCTTTTCTTCTTTATTAGTCTTGCTAGTGGTCTGTCAATTTTGTTGATCTTTTCAAAAAACCAACTCCTGGATTCATTGATTTTTTGGAGGGTTTTTTGTGTCTCTATCTCCTTCAGTTCTGCTCTGATCTTAGTTATTTCTTGCCTTCTGCTAGCTTTGGAATGTGTTTGCTCTTGCCTCTCTAGTTCTTTTAATTGCGATGTTAGAGTGTCAATTTTTGATCTTTCCAGCTTTCTCTTGTGGGCATTTAGTGCTATAAATTTCCCTCTACACACTGCTTTAAATGTGTCCCAGAGATTCTGGTATGTTTTATCTTTGTTCTCATTGGTTTCAAAGAACATCTTTATTTCTGCCTTCATTTCGTGATGTACCCAGTAGTCATTCAGGAGCAGGTTGTTCAGTTTCCATGTAGTTGAGCGGTTTTGATTGAGTTTCTTAGTCCTGAGTTCTAGTTTGATTGCACTGTGGTCTGAGAGACAGTTTGTTATAATTTCTGTTCTTGTACATTTGCTGAGGAGTGCTTTACTTCCAATTATGTGGTCAATATTGGAATAAGTGTGATGTGGGGCTGAGAAGAATGTATATTCTGTTGATTTGGGGTGGAGAGTTCTGTAGATGTCTATTAGATCTGCTTGCTGCAGAGCTGATTTCAATTCCTGGATATCCTTGTTAACTTTCTGTCTCATTGATCTGTCTAATGTTGACAGTGGGGTGTTGAAGTCTCCCATTATTATTGTATGGGAGTCTAAGTCTCTTTGTAAGTCTCTAAGGACTTGCTTTATGAATCTGGGTGCTCCTGTATTGGGTGCATATATATTTAAGATAGTTAGCTCTTCCTGAATTGATCCCTTTACCATTATGTAACGGCCTTCTTTGTCTCTTTTGATCTTTGAGGGTTTAAAGTCTGTTTTATCAGAGACTAGTATTGCAACCCCTGCTTTTTTTTGCTCTCCATTTGCTTGGTAGATCTTCCTCCATCCCTTTATTTTGAGCCTATGTATGTCTCTGCATGTGAGATGGGTCTCCTGAATACAGCAGACTGATGGGTCTTGACTCTTTATCCAGTTTGCCAGTCTGTGTCTTTTCATTGGAGCATTTAGTCCATTTACATTTAAGGTTAATATTGTTATGTGTGAACTTGATCCTGCCATTATGATATTAACTGGTTATTTTGCTCGTTAGTTGATGCAGTTTCTTCCTAGCCTCGATGGTCTTTACATTTTGGCATGTTTTTGCAATGGCTGGTACCGGTTGTTCCTTTCCATGTTTAGTGCTTTCTTCATTGTCTCTTGTAAGGCAGGCCTAGTGGTGACAAAATCTCTAAGCATTTGCTTATCTGTAAAGGATTTTATTTCTCCTTCACTTATGAAACTTAGTTTGGCTGTATATGAAATTCTGGGTTTAAAATTCTTTTCTTTAAGAATGTTGAATATTGGTCCCCACTCTCTTCTGGCTTGTAGAGTTTCTGCCGAGAGATCTGCTGTTAGTCTGATGGGCTTCCCTTTGTGGGTAACCCGACCTTTCTCTCTGGCTGCCCTTAAGATTTTTTCCTTCATTTCAACTTTGGTGAATCTGGCAATTATGTGTCTTGGAGTTGCTCTTCTCAAGGAGTATCTTTGTGGAGTTCTCTGTATTTCCTGGATTTGAATGTTGGCCTGCTCTACTAGGTTGGGGAAGTTCTCCTGGATGATATCCTGAAGAGTGTTTTCAAACTTGGTTCCATTTCCCCCCCCACTTTCAGGCACCCCAGTCAGATATAGATTTGGTCTTTTTACATAATCCCATACTTCTTGCAGGCTTTGTTCATTTCTTTTTCTTCTTTTTTCTTTTGGTTTCTCTTCTCGCTTCACTTCATTCATTTGATCCTCAATCGCTGATACTCTTTCTTCCAGTTGATCGAGTTGGTTACTGAAGCTTGTGCATTTGTCATGTATTTCTCATGTCATGGTTTTCATCTCTGCCCATTCGTTTATGGCCTTCTCTGCATTAATTATTCTGGTTATCAATTCTTCCACTCTTTTTTCAAGATTTTTAGTTTCTTTGCACTGGGTACGTAATTCCTCCTTTAGCTCTGAGAAATTTGATGGACTGAAGCCTTCTTCTCTCATCTCGTCAAAGTCATTCTCCATCCAGCTTTGTTCCGTTGCTGGTGATGAGCTGCATTCCTTTGCAGGGGGAGATGCGCTCTTATTTTTTGAATTTCCAGCTTTTCTGCCCTGCTTTTTCCCTATCTTTGTGGTTTTATCTGCCTCTGGTCTTTGATGATAGTGACGTACTGATGGGGTTTTGGTGTGGGTGTCCTTCCTGTTTGTTAGTTTTCCTTCTATCAGTCAGGACCCTCAGCTGTAGGTCTGTTGGAGATTGCTTGAGGTCCACTCCAGACCCTTTTTGCCTAGGTATCAGCAGCAGAGGCTGCAGAAGATAGAATACTGCTGAACAGCAAGTGTACCTGTCTGATTCTTGCTTTGGAAGCTTCCTCTCAGGGGTGTACTCCACCATGTGAGGTGTGGGGTGTTGGTCTGCCCCTAGTGGGGGATGTCTCCCAGTTAGGCTACTCAGGGGTCAGGGACCCACTTGAGCAGGCAATCTGTCCGTTCTCAGATCTCAACCTCCGTGTTGGGAGATCTACCGCTCTCTTCAAAGCTGTCAGAGTTGCTTGCGTCTGCAGAGGTTTCTGCTGCTTTTTGTTGTTGTTATTGTTGTTGTTTAACTGTGACCTGTCCCCAGAAGTGGAGTCTACAGAGACTGGCAGGCCTCCTTGAGCTGCTGTGAGCTCCACCCAGTTCGATAGTCCCAGGGCTTTACCTACTTAAGCCTCAGCAATGGCGGGCGCCCCTCCCCCAGCCTTGCTGATGCCTTGCGGTTAGATCGCAGACTGCTGTGCTAGCAATAAGGAAGGCTCCATGGGCGTGGGACCCTCCTGGCCAGGTGTGGAATATAATCTCCTGGTGTGCCCGTTTGCTTAAAGCGCAGTATTGGGGTGGGAGTTAGCCGATTTTCCAGGTGTTGTGTGTCTCTGTTCCCCTGGCTAGGAAAAGGGATTCCCTTCCCCCTTGCGCTTCCCAGGTGAGGCAACGCCTTGCCCTGCTTCAGCTCTGGCTGGTTGGGCTGCAACAGCTGACCAGCACTGATTGTCCGGCACTCCCCAGTGAGATGAACCCAGTACCTCAGTTGATAATGCAGAAATCACCTGTCTTCTGCGTCGCTCACGCTGGGAGCTGGAGACTGGAGCTGTTCCTATTCGGCCATCTTGCTCCCCTCAGTATGAAATTTGTTTGCTGTTGACCTGGCTAGAGTGCTTTCAAGAGCAAGGTTTGCATTTTCTATCTGTATTCCCTGCACTTAGCAAAAGCATGCACCTAGCAAGCATGCAGTAAGTATTCACCAAATCAGTGAACAGTGCTTAATAGATACCTGCTGAGCTGAACTAGAAAATAGGATTTCTTAATCCAAAAAGGAAGGAGACCGATATTTCTCATGTGACTTGGCTTGGGGATGCTTTTTCAGTTTCTTGGAGTGTTTCTTCTGGAAACTGTTGGTGGATATTTATAACTTTTTTCAACTCTTATTTTGTTCACTCTTTTGCACTGATTATTCGTAACTTATAATTTAGTAGCTCTCAGTGGTCTGGGTTGCTCTTCAGAAATGAACAAATATGCTGTAATTAATCTCAGAAAGTTCCTTTTCTTTACAGCATAGCCATTGCTTCAGGGTAGTGAACGCTATACTTCTTTTTAATTCTGGGAAATGATGCCTTTTGTTCTTTAATTTTGGTTACATTTTTATCCAAATCTATTCAGAAAAAAATTTCATAGAATATAGTACAACATGGTGACTATAGTTTAAAGCATTGTATTATGTTTTGAAAATTGCTGGAGAATATATTTTAAGTATTCTTATTATAAAAAACAGTAAGCATGTGAGGTGATAGATATGTTAATTAGCTCAGTTGAGCCATTCCGCAATGTGTACATATTTCAAAACATCATGTTGTACACAATAAATATACTCAATTTTTATTTGCCAATTAAAATCAACAGAAGAGAAAGTGTTTTATTTTTTATGGTAACAATTTTAGACTTTGTTCTTGCTGGATAAATTAGTCAGTAACACAGTAATTACATTTATTGCAAGCAATAACATAGCTTTAAAAAAAACCTAAAACTGAAAAAGTAAAACTAAAACTCCAAGAAAATTTTTATCCTCAATGTTGTCTTTTGGAGCAGAAATTTTTAAAAATATGCTGTTTGCTCTCCTCTGGTGATAAGCTCAAATTGCATTCCATAGGGATTAAAACTGCCCCTGCTGGAACAGATTAGCCTGTCTGATTTCCTCCGTATACCACCACTCACTTTCTCTTTCTCTGGAGTCCTGGCCTTTGATTATCCTAGAAGTTTGTGATTTTGTATATATAAAGTATTTTTGTAACTTCCAAGTAAAATTTTTCTTTTATATTTTGAACTTCACTTTTAACTTTGCAACTGTTGTTCAGTAAATATTTATTGTTCCTTTTCCTCTTCTCTAATGCAAAAAGAAAACGTTCTTGTTCCATTGATGTTGGACTTGACTATATGCTTTGCATGGAGTATGAGTGACTGTGATTTCCCCACACTCACTCGGGCTTTTTATGGACTTCCATAGTTATGATTTGACTCACTTGGCCTCTTTCACTGCTGCCTCTGAATGGGAAAATGCGAAGGGAATGGCTCAGGGGATTGTTTCCCCTTTGACCTGGGTCCTACAATGACAGACAGAGTTAAGTCGACCTAAACATGACTTTCAGCCTGAAGTGGAACCATTGTACCCCATCTCTAGATGTGTGAATAAGACCTTAGCTTATGTTGGTGGCCACTGCAATGTTTTTGGGGTTGTTTTATATGCAGTATTAGTATCCCCAAAACCAACAGAAAAAATCTCCGTGCAAATAAGTAAAACAGTTAAATTTTAATATTCAAAAACTGGTTTAATATTTGCCACAGTTTATTATGTGTATTCACTTAGGAATAGCTTAATTTGTGAATTGATCTCATGAAACAGCATTAATAAACACATGTGGAGCACTTGGAAAATGCCTTTGTGTCAGTGAGTTTTCATTTTGTATTTCTTCCTTTTTGAAGTCTGAGTTATTATATTTGTTCACTTGTGCTTTCTAATACCACCAAATATAGCTAAATACATTTTCATTAAAATATCACAGTTACAAAACGAATATTAGGCAGTTTTCATTAGAATACTTATGAGACTAATTTGGGCATTAAGCTTATGAGTGTAGGCTACATGTTGTGGGAGGAAGCAGAAAATTCACCTTTCCTTGTATTCATAGCATTTGCACTGTGACTGACACACGGTAGGTGATTTATAAGCATTTGATTGAATTTAAAGTGTCTTGATGCTATTCTATTCTGTGGTTAGCTGCCAGAAATAGGGGAAGTGCTGTGATAGAACAATTCGGCTATGGACTTCCAGACAGCAGCCCTATGATCCACCTGTGTTTTCCTTGTCGTGTGTTGAAAATTATTATTCAGGCTTTATTTATTCATAAAATAAATATATACTGATCATCAATGTGGCCTGGGTATCTGTGCTCCTTTCCCTAAGCCGTGCACAGTCTAGTTGAATAGAAATACAAATATGAATCTGGCAGAAAGGTAAGGGATGTTCTCTTGCCTGCTACTGAGGAAAGGATGTTTTGTTTCCTTTCAGTACTAGGAGAGGGAATCAATGGTGTAGTAATTATGCTCATCTTTGGGGAGGAAGAGTTTTCAATATGTTGTGTGATTCTGCTTAAGCTGATTCTCAAGATAATTTTTCTTGACCATTCATTGCCAATTTAGCTTCTAGTAATGATGCCAGTAAGGTTGACATCTGCTTGAAGAAAGGATATAAAAATTTTATTTTGAGCTATACAATATTAGCACATTTTACAAAAAAACTAGAATTTGGAATAGATGCCTGCAGTGCTTATTTCTCATTGAAGGACACAGCACTGTGCTAGCTTCAGGTCTTGCAATTTACTTGATCAGGGAATTAATCCTTTATGTAATTAATTAAGATCAAACCTTAACCTTACATTTTCTTGCTGTTCAAAGGGCTTTAAAGTTCAATTCTAACGTGCCTGAGGCCCTGCTAATGCTAAGAGGAAAAAGTCATTGTGAGACTTATACTCAATAACAGAGATGAGCAAACTATGGCCTTCTGCCCAAATCCACCCACTGTCTGTTTTGATAAAGTTTTATTAGAACATGGCCATATTAGTTTATGTATTGACTACAATAGAGACAATATGGACTGCAAAGCCTAAAATAGTTTCCATCTGGACCTTTACAGAAAACTGTTGCAGATCTCCACTCTATTAGCTGTTTCTTGATCAGTGACAGACTATGATATTTTTCTGCATTATTGCCTGAAATCTAACTGATTTAGGTGTTATCTCAATGTCAATAAATTAATTCCAAATTCATAAGCGGTTAGAAATGAAATAACACATTATACTTGAAAGTCTCCTTTGTTAGTAGATTTAAAGGGTTTTTGCTATGTTGTTTATTCATCTCTTCAGCAAGCCTGAAACTATTGGGTCTATTTAATTCCACTTTGTAAAACTTCTGATGGGAAATGTGTGGTTACATACTGAAAAATACTAGTGTATGTTGGGTGCTAAGAGGATCAGAAAATTTTTCAAATGATAATGAGTCTCTTAAATTACCTGTAAACATTTTCTGTAACTGGGGATAAACAGGAAGGAAATGAAGAAAATTGCATTTCTTTAAAAAAGACTCTATGATTCATTCCAAAATAGTCTTTTACTCTTCTGAAACATTCTTTTCCTGTACATTCTGAATTTAGTGAGTTCCCATAATATCTATTGGTACCATCTCTCAATTTCTGCATTACAGCATCTATTGTCTCTACAGGAACAATCTGAAAAAAAAAATAAGAGTGATTTTTTGACTTGCTCTTTGCTCATGTTTGTGTATTTATAAGATGCTGTCATGATTACTTGACAAATCTACAAAGTGAACCACATCTGCTGGTTTTGAGCTAGCACAGCTGGAAGTTCCTTAGCTTCTGTACTAAACTTTTTATGTGGGTGTGATTCTTAGTTGCCTATTCTGTCTGTATTTATGCAAATTACAGTGTTATTTATAAGCAAGTAAATAATCATTTCTAAGACAACATCTGCACTACTGTCTGCTTATTAAACACCTGCAAAGTCAGCTTGCTCTGAATAGAAGGCCATATAGTGCGTGGATCAGACTATAGCTTGAAACAAGTTGCAATTATTTGTGTGCTTATTGATCTCAATTTTAATTTGGGACATTTCTTTATTAGTGATTGGTTTTAGGGATGCCTTTTATTTCAAACCTTTTTAGATCTTCTAAATATAAAAATTTGATGGGATGAGAACTAAAGAAAGATATAAGCTATAATTCTGGTCTCCCAAGTCACTTACAAAGTATGTGAGCTTATGACTATGTGATTTGACCTCCTAATTTGTCTTTCTTCATCTGTGAAGTAGAAATAATAGCACCAATCTCACTGGGATATCCTGAGGATTAAATGAGAAATGTACATAAACACACTGTATTGTTTGATAGGCAATGTATGCAGTAATTACTGCTTCTCTTTCTTTACCTTTCTCTTACTCCTTCCAAAGCATAAACTGTCTTTTCCGTCAGCCACCAAAAATGTTAGAAAATGAGTTGTAGGAAGAGTCTGTAGATAGGAAGAGGGAATCCTAAGCTATGCCTAGAACTATCAGAATTAATTGTTATTCAAACTTACCATGCTTTCTTTGGAGAAACAATACAAATCTTAAAAAAAGAAACAAACTGTAGGTAGCAGTTGTATCATTTCAGTATCTAAATGCCTTGCAGGTAAGAGGACGGAGCCAAGAATAAATCATTGTGAAAGCCATTTATGTAATGAATATAATGGTGTTCAGTAGTGTACCATCTATCTGAAGACTCCGTCAGACACTGAAACACAATTTAGGGATTATATTGATTTTAGTCTTATCTCTAGCATTAATATTTCTACCAACCGTACAAGTTCACAAGCATGCTTATAATGGGAAATTGGATTAAAGGAGAGTTCGTAATAAATTAAAAATTACCTCAGTTTAGTATCTATGCTGTTTAATGACTTTGATCTTATTTAATCCATCTCCTGTATTCACTCTTTGTATGACCACTAGCCAATTATAGAAAAATTGTTTCCACTTGTTTTCCTAACTACTTTAATGGTCATTCCTCTGTCAGTTGTGCTCTTACATCTATCCTACTTATTAGCTTTTTTCTCTCTAGTCAATGCTGACCTCTATTCGTTAGGCGCAACATCTGTGGACTGAAAAGCAAAATAGTTCTGTTCCTACATTTACTCTACCACCAGTCAGTCATATAATATAGAAATAAATTGTTCTTCAAGCCTTAATCCCCTTGTTTGCTGGAACATTATATAATAATGGAATTGGATTGGTTGGATTAGTTGGAAAAAAAACCGACCAAAGGTCAGGATACTTGAAGTCTAGGTTTGTGTTGACCTTAGGCAATTCAGTCAACCCTGTTAGGCTTCAGTTCCCTCTTTGTAAACTAGTAGATCTCATAGTTTCGTGGAACTTTAGCTCCAGGAATGATCTTAGGGGTCACCTAGTGAACTCTCTTGCTTTGCTCATGAGGAAGCTCAAAAAACTTACGTCCTGCCCAACATCCCAGCAGTTGATTGAAGAGTAGCAGACCATGTCTTCTGACCCCTGTGCTGAGCTCTTCTCACCCTAGCACCTGAGGCCCTTTCCATCTAGATCATATAGTTCTAATAAGTATCACATGAAAAATTGTGGAGGCTTTTCTGGCATCTAGGTATATGAATTTAAATTATCAACAATAATAATAATAATTCAGTTATCTATTTTAAATTGTTCACAGATTATAGTAAAATAGTCCTAAACACTGCTTACTACTATCCTCCAAATTTAAAAGCAGGAGAGTCTGAATATTTGCAGGGTGACATCTCTCACTTCTCACCTGCCTTCTCTTTCTATATAATGAAAGAGAAGGGTCGGGGAGGAAAGCCTCACGGGACTCCAGTTAGCTGGTTGGCTGATAAGGCCCCAGAAATTAAGTATGTTTTAGTTTGTGACTTCATAGCCAAGGAGACATTCTAATATTTGCTGGGCTATCAGACACAAAATCTCTGGTTTCACCTGGATTGACTGCAAGAATAGAGAGGGGATAATTCTGGCCTTCATTTATAGGTTGTCTTTGGCTTAGGAGACCTGATATTCTGGGTTAACTGACTTCTTTGGAGCACAGGAGAACAAAACAGTACTGGAGGTAAGGCGGAACTGAGTCATCCTAGAAATGCAGGCAGGGTTGATTTAATCTACTATTGGGACATAAAACACATTTTCGGAATTTATGCCCAAATTTTCCTCACCCAGAATGGAAAGTTCAGAAAGTCAGTGTTGTACTTTCTAAGGACTACTAGACATTTATTCACTTGCTAAATTTCAGGGTTGTAAGGTACTTCAAGTCCAATTCCCTTATTTTGTGTATGGGAAAACTGAGTGGTAGAAAGAATTGAAGTTAATTCACTGAATCAACTGGACACAGGCACTCAAGAACAGAAGCAAGCCTGGATTCTGGGTCTCCTTAGCCCAGTTTATTTTCTGTTATATCACATCCAAGCTGAGAAAAGAAAACTATTATATTGATGGAATAAAGAACACGCTTAATATGTGTGAGTGAGTGATCCTCCAGAAAAAGTGACACAGTGAAAGATGAGAAGAACTTCAAGTCAATTAAATACCATCTGGATAAAGAAGACTGAAATCTAAAACAAACTTTCAGGCACGAGACTCGATGAAACAAATACATATTGGACAGATCCTTATTTCAGGAGTATATTTTGGTAAAAGTTTTACCCATCAGGCTACCTGTTCTGCGTCATTGAGTAAATTACTGTGAAGTCTTAACTCTTGTTATACTTGCCACTAATGGGTAGTGACAGAGTTGAACCCTTCCTTACTTTCCTTTTCCCTTTATACTAAAAAACCTGGGTCTGTGTTGGGAGGGGACAACTCCAAAACAACAGAAAGAGCCATAACATTTCTTCAGGCTGGAGGGCAGGAGCTCTCTTTGCAAATGCAATATATCGCCAGATGAGCCTGTTATAAGGCAAAGCCCCATGCTTACCCACAGATATTCTAAATCAGTCTGGGTTGGGGACCAGCTACATCAGCTTTTCTACATTTTCAGATATGCTGCCCTTGGGATTGGGTATCATTACCTCGATCCTATGGCCAAGGGCCTGAACAAAGTAGGTTATCTTTGACCTTGATGAATTGAAGATCATTCTTGAGCAGCTTAAGATTTTGCTAAGAGTAATGAAAACAGTATAAGGCAGAATGAATCTATTGCATCTTATTTTCACACAAGTATTTCTCACAGTTACTGGTACCATGTACATTCCTAACAACTGAGCATTGGGTCTATCAGTGAGTCATGGGAAATAGGAGGAATGCCCTGACGAGAAAAGTCAATTTCCTTAATTTAAGGGATTGCACATCAATTGGTCTGCTTATTCTGGATATTGAAATTCTGAGTAGACTTTTATCTTTAACAAAATAAAAGTTACTTATGATTACAACAAAATAAAAAGTCACAAATAATCAAACCACCTTCTGGGATAAGAATTGTATGAAGTTGCTATGCAGGAAACAACAACAACAAAATGAAGGTCTAAGCAAGGTATTGCAAATGAATTTAGTGGAATTCTGTCATAAACTTCCTGACCTCCCTATGGGAGTGGTAAAACCCCTCAGCAGGTGGGACTATGGGGTGGTTTTAGGAACCGGGTCTGTGATATGTCTTCTGCTGTCTTTGTTCATTGATCCACTTTTTTCCCTCGGTCTCACTGAACTTTTCCCGTGCCAGTCCAGGCTGCAATGCTTGTTTCCATGGATTAAATTTCTAAATATCACTTGCAAAGGGTTCCTCAATTTCTTTTCCTGCAATTACTCAATGGTTAGATTTTAATAAGAAATTGCTTATGAAATGAATCATTAAAGGTGCTTACTTTTGCTTATATGCTGTACAAAATTGTATTTTTGGAAATTCTGGTTGATAACCCCTTTTTTGCCCTTTGTGTCTCTACCAATTTGCATCAATGTTTCGGGAGAATAACATTACACCCTCTATTTGATCCGTAAGGAACTTGTACATTAAAACTGTCCTGCATTTACTCCGATGGTGGTGGAATAATAGCCTCACGGTCTTTCTTAAGAGGCATTTTCTCTGATTGTAGCAGCCTGAGGCTTTTCTATCTCTTTTTTCTATTTCTATTTACTTCTATGCTATATCTGTTGTATAGGTGCAATACGGTTTTTATAAGTACAGTACTAACTCAGTTTGGAGACCCTGGCTTGAGGCTAATCAGTTTTACTTCTGGAGAAGCTGAATAAATCCAAAATTTCAACCACCTCCCTTCTTAGTCTTTTCTAATTTGGGTCACTATCAATGAGCTCCAATCAACCCAGGGCCTGGTACCCGATGACCAGGGACAGCCCCTGTCCCCAGAGCCTGCTGATAGTATTCAAAGTAGCCAATTCTAAACCTGTTTACCATGGCTTGTCTGTTTCTTCCCACGGAAACCACCATAAAAATTGTTCTCCCTGCCTCTGCTTCTTGGCCAACCCCTGTGTGGCCCTGTATAGTGTTCTCCCTACGGAGCTGTAAGTATAACAAAACTATAAAAACCCTGGTTTTTCTCTCTTGACCTGCATCTGGCCTCACGATAGCCACCATACTTCACCCATGGTAAATTGGTCAAAACAATAGTCCATGCATGTTCCAAGTTTTCTTGAAGATTATACTTCTTTTCTGTAACTCTAACACATACCGAATAAAAGAAGAAAAGGAAATGATACAGTATCAAACAAATTCACCATGTTCTAACAGATCTTTAAAAGTTTTAAGGTAAATAGCTGAAACAGTTTGATGTAAATACATGTGGGAGCAGGCTATCAGCTATTCCATTGGAATTCACTCGGTATTTTTCAGATGGTTTGTTTTTACAGTCATGTTCCACATAATGACATTTCCATTAATCACAGACTACATACAAGACAGTAGTCCAATAAGATTATAATACTGTAGTGCAATCAAACTAGAACTCAGGACTAAGAAACTCAATCAAAACCGCTCAACTACATGGAAACTGAATAACCTGCTCCTGAATGACTACTGGGTACACAACGAAATGAAGACAGAAATAAAGATGTTCTTTGAAACCAATGAGAACAAAGATACAACATACCAGAATCTCTGGGACACATTTAAAGCAGTGTGTAGAGGGAAATTTATAGCACTAAATGCCCACAAGAGAAAGCTGGAAAGATCTAAAATTGACACTCTAACATCACAATTAAAAGAACTAGAGAAGCAAGAGCAAACACATTCAAAAGCTAG
>NC_037676.1:92951633-93093874 GCF_003255815.1 Theropithecus gelada
GTAAACTAGTTCAACCATTATGGAAAACAGTATGGCGATTCCTCAAGGATTTAGAACTAGAAGTACCATATGACCCAGCCATCCCATTACTGGGTATATACCTAAAGGATTATAAATCATGCTGGTATAAAGACACATGCACACGTATGTTTATTGCAGCACTATTCACAATAGCAAAGACTTGGAATCAACCCAAATGTCCATCAGTGACAGACTGGATTAAGAAAATGTGGCACATATACACCATGGAATACTATGCAGCCATAAAAAAGGATGAGTTTGTGTCCTTTGTAGGGACATGGATGCAGCTGGAAACCATCATTCTCAGCAAACTATCGCAAGAACAGAAAACCAAACACTGCATGTTCTCACTCATAGGTGGGAACTGAACAATGAGATCACTTGGACTCGGGAAGGGGAACATCACACACCGGGGCCTATCACGGGGAGGGGGGAGGGGGGAGGGATTGCATTGGGAGTTATACTTGATGTAAATGACGAGTTGATGGGTGCTGATGAGTTGATGGGTGCAGCACACCAACATAGCACAAGTATACATATGTAACAAACCTGCACGTTATGCATATGTACCCTAGAACTTAAAGTATAATTTAAAAAATTAAAAAAAAAAAACCTTCTGAGATAAGTGTGATGGGATTCTTTCTTAGTTTTGCTTCCCCCAAGAAACAGAACTAATATAAGGATTTGAGTGAAAATTATTTATTTGGGAGGTGAAGGAAACACCAGTTGGGAAGTGAGAAAAAAAAAATAAGAAAGGAAAGAAAGGCCATGAATAATGCATGCAATATAAAGCAAGGTACTGCTGTAAGCCACTGCTGGGGAACTCAGCATGACAGTGTGGAACACACCTCAAAGTCTGAGTGGGCCATAAGCTTCCCAGCATTCTCCACCTGCATGTGAGAAGCAGAGAGCAAGCTTCAGAAGGCCTTCAGGCAAACAGAGGCAGTCGTTGGCTGTTGGAAGCTTGGCAGATATGAGCTACTTCCCATTACATGCACACACAAGTCCGAGGGCATGTAGACATCTGCTGCAGAAGCATTAGCTTCACAGCCAATCCTGTCAGGAAAAGGAGGTGATTACCCTTGAGATCATAAGGTGTATAAGACTCATGCAAGTTCAGAAAGAAGGAAAATGGTATTTCTGGCAGAAGGACAAGTGTGAGGGCATTCCAACCAGAAAATCTGTGGCACTTAGAGAAGTCCCAAGTCCTAGCATACAGGAACATGCAAAGAAGAGAGACAGGAGGGAAAACTGCTGAGAATTTAGGCTAGATGGGGAGGCAGGACAAAGTCAGAGTCAGCCTTGAACCCCATCTAAAGATCTGGATCCAGCACCATGAGATACTTGTGATGCATAGAAATAGGGATACACTATAAAGGATTATGGCACGATTTAAATAGCATAAACTTGGTGACAATCAGAACCTCTTTTGACTTTCAGATCTTTTGCTTTGTAATTGAATGACTTCAGTCAAGGAATTTGAGTCCCCACTCTGGTACTGGGGGCATATCAATGCACAGAACACAAATGGAAGCCCTGCCTTCATTAGATTTGGGGGTGAAGGGTAATGTATAATTACATAAGTAATAAATAACAATATCAGATAGAAGTATATTGATGAAAGGGCAGTGGGACAAAGAGTGACTGGGCTATGCAGCTAGACATATCAGGAAAGGATGGTCTGAAAAGGGTACATTGAAGCTAAGAACCAAATAATGAGGAGGCAAAAATGCTGAGGAAAAGGCATACTGTGTATGAGATATAGCAAATGAGACTATTCTAAAGCAGAGATCTGAAATGTGGCTTAAGATGTGGGCAGGAGGCAGATCACATTATAAGGAATTAGGAATTTCATCTAAGGGTAATGGGAAGCCACTGGATAGTTTCAAGCAGTGGAGTGAAAAATGATAAAATATACAATTTTTAACTTACTCGTGCTCCTCTCTGGAGAGTGGATCATAGGCAGGCAAGCATGGAAACAAGGAGACCAGAGGGGAGGCTGTTACAGTAGTCTAAGGGAGAAATGAGGGTGGCCTGGGTCCACAGCTGTGGAGAAGGTGAGAAGTGGTTGGAATCCACTATTTTAGAGATTGTCAGGGCTTATTCACAAATGATGAGAAGGACTGTTGTTCATAAACAATGAGAAGGATGAGGAAGGGAAAGAGATGATTTGAAGCTACTGAGTGAATGGTGGTTTGATTAATGTTCTGTGTCTTATGTTATCTAAATTTCACGTTATTGTGGAAAAAGGACTGCAAAGTACAAACCCAGACTTTAAAAGTCTTCAATAGTCGTAACATCATCTCTATTATTATTATGTCATGATGCAAAAGTAACTTGATGTATTAAAAATAATTCTAGGCCAAACCCTGCCCATTTTCCAGAAGTAAGCATGATTCCTTGTGCCTCATCTCTTGTAACATCCCCTGTCTTACCTGTAATCTCTTATAAACTCTTCCTCCACTTCCCCAGGTGATTATTTCTCATCTACCACTCTGTTACTTAACCTCCTTAACTTTTCTTGGCTTCTCTTTTTCAGATGTCTCTACCCCATCCTCATGTCTCTACCCCATCCTCATGTCTCTTGACCCATGAACTAAATCTTGAGCCTTTGTTTGCTCTTACTCCACTAATCAGCAACTTAACTCAGGCTGACTTGACGAAATACCATAGACTGGGTGGTTTAAACAACAGAAGTTGATTTCTCACAATTCTGGAGGCTGTAAGTTTGAGATTATAGTGCCAGTGTGGTTGGGTTCTGGTGAGGGCCCTCATGTGGTGAGGTGAGCAAGCTCCTATCTTTCCCTTCTTTGTCATCCTATAAGGGTACTGATCCCATCATGGGGACCCACCCTCGTGACCTTTTCTAAACTTAGTTACCTCCCAAAGGTCATGTGTCCAAATACCATCACATTGTAGGGCAAGGCTTCAACGTATGAATTATACAGGAATAGAAACATTGAGTCCATCACAAAAGGGCATCGTGGTAGTGACAATAGTATGAACAGCTGTGAGGGTGAGAAGGAACACTTTATTGTGTGTATCTTTACCATGAGCTCCCATTCTGCTGAACTGATGATAGGAAATTTAAAAGTCATGCAGGAGGTCACCCAGTCTATGCCACATTTTGTATTTCATATGCAGTGTCAAAGAGTTAAGAAGAGGGTATTTCTGGTTATTGGTCATTTCTCCACATAGGTTTCTTCTGACACGTCCGTGTGAATGTCTCCTTAATCCCCTCTTTGTGTTCTTTTCTTCCAGTCTCAGGGTGTTGTCAAAGAAAAATTACACTGAAAAAACTTAAACAGGCAAGGAAACTTTATTCAAGACTATTGCAATAAGGATCAAGACTATGACAATAGGGGAGAGATGTTGAACTCAACTTTGTTGGAATGAAAAGCAAGACAGTTTTTAAGCATTGGGGTGAACTGCTGGAAAAGTATTGGAGGACCACTGAGCGGGGAGATTGATCAATGTGATTAGGCCTTTGGTATTTTCTCACTGGCGCTGATCTAAGTCAGGCCCCTACCCTCCTACAAAGATGAGGAGGTAGGACCCTATCTTTCTTGATGATTACATTTCAAGGGGATGACTCACAGGTCATTGAAAATGACATTCTTTGGGTGCAAAACTGGCAAGAGGCTGAGAGATTTATATACCTCTTGCAGAAAAAATAACTTGCAATTCCAAGTTTTCTAAAGCAAATGCACTAAGAAAAAAGAGGCCGGGAACTTATGGTCAGAAAGAAACCTATCTGAAATACAGTGAGGCTGCAGGTAAGAATGAAGGCATCTTGGTGAATGTGGAGGATTTGCTTAAGGTCCTATAATTCTTGGTCCTGGCAGTATCACCCAAGCACTCTTCTCTGGAGTCTTTCAGCTTCCCAGGAGTTTTCGCCAGGGAAGTGTTATGAGTACCCTGCTCCAGTGCTTCAGCCCTCTCTCCATCAACCCTAGTGAGGGAATCCTCCTTTGCTTTATAGGCAGGGGCATAAGGGCTTGGAGGAGTGGGCTCTTGTCTACTTCCCTTTTCTTCCAAATCACTCTGCTTCTTTGGGAAATCTCTTTATTCTTTTTGTTTGTTTCCTAATTGACCTCAGTGATCCATTACAAGGAGAATCAACCAACGAAAAATGAGTTTCTTTTTCATCCAGGATTGGACGAAGGTAATTTTCAAACCCTCCCAGTGAGCAGAGGGCAAGTGGAGGGTAAGGAGGAAATTTTACATTTTGACTTTCCAATGTAACAAAAAAAAAAAAAAAGAAGAAGAAAGGAAAATGAAAAACAGTGCTAAGTTTTCATACTTAAACAATTATGTTCATACTCTGGCACAAAGATAATGTACTTCATAGAACGGTTGTGAGTTTAATGGGAAAACTCATATTTCTGGAAGAAATTCTGACTCTTAAGTACTCATTAAATAAGCTCCTTTCTCCCTCCTACACTTTCATTAAGAAATGAAGTATTACCTGTATGTTGGTAAAACACAGAGTGCCTTTTCCAAGATCTTTCTAAATCCTTTCTCTTCTGAATTTCAAACTTCAGCCCATCAATCTTTACAAAATTCCACAGAAATAAAATTGTTGATCAAATTTCAATGTTTAGGACAAAAGAAAAAGTACCACCCTTTAATTTCTCAGTGGAAAGGCCTTGTGGGTCAGCCTTATCATTAACAAGTTCATTTATTACTGCTATGAGGCAGTCGAGCTTGCATCCCTCATAGAGTTAATTATGTTATTTTCTATGTTGCCCTACAAAATAACAGTAGGCACTGTGAGGTACTGTCACCCGCTGGTGCTCCACCTAAGCTCATCTTCATGTTCACTGCCCCACTATTACCTGGAAACCACTTTTTTCCTGATTTAGGACTAAACAGCAGGTAATGTGGATGTGAGAAATGTGACTATATATATAAGATATATATGAGATACATAAGATAGATATATATATATATATATCTTAGTTTCTCACTTTTAGGTAAAGACAATGGAATCAGGGTACAGAGGGAAGTACTTAGACTTTTAGATTCTGCTCGGTCCATAGTAAGCTTCCCATGATGTTATGTCCCTACTCTTCCGATGATACATAGGCAGATTCCAAGTATTTAGAAATTGTTCACTTGCATCTCCTTCCTTTCCTCACTTTGTTTTCATACTTGTCCCCTGCTTGCTGTGCATATGCATAGATTATGAGAACTGTGACTCCACTAATTGAGGCTGCTGTTGCCTGGTAGGGTTCAAAGGCAGCAGCAGTCGTGCTGGAACTGCATATTCCTTCTGTCACATTCTTCTTGTCTCTATTCCATGTACACAGCTCTATACCACAGAGTCCAAATACAGACTGCTTGTTTCCATTGTTTTGATTCTGGCATCTATTCCTCCTGCCCTGGGGATGATGAATAATTGAAAACTGAACATGAGCTTAATTTGGTATGCCTTGGAAGTGGTTTTTTATGCTGATTTGGTTTTATGTTCTCTGAAACATCAAGGGCCAGGCTCCAATGTCAGGAATAATTACTATATCCCATATGTGACACACCTCAAAAATGAACAGGGGACACAGATGACTTCCTACATCATTAGGAATAGTTTTAGATATCTTAATAAATGTCAAGGATGATAAAGAGAATTTTATAGCCCTCTTTTTGGGAAAATAAATCTTTTCTAACTATTTTGGAAATAAATGTTTTCATTTTACAAGGGATTGTAGAAAATTATGTCCAAAACTCTATGCTCCTTGTGTCATTCAATCGCTTTCCCTAGATAATCAGTCAGGGTAGAACCTTCATTAATAGGATACCAAAGATGCTCATACTTCTCTGCTGCTGTATTAAAGAATGCACCTGAAACTGGAGGTCATCATGTTAAGTAAAACAAGCCAGGCACAGAAAAACAAATATCACATGTTCTCACTTATTTGTGGGACCTAAAAATCAAAACAATTGAACTCATGGAGATAGAGAATAGAAGGAGGGTTGCTGGAGGATGGGAAGGGTAGCGGGGAGGATGGAGGAAAGGTGGGGTTGGTTAATGGGTACAAAAAAATAGAAAAAAATGAGTAAGACCTAGTGTTTGATAGCACAACAGGGGAACTATAGTAAATAATAAATTAATTGTACATTTAAAGATAACTAAAAGGGTATAATTGGATTGTTTCTAATACTAAGGATAAATGCTTGAAGGGCTGGATACCCAATTTTCCATGACATGATTTTTACGCATTGCATGCCTGTACCAAAATATCTCATGTATCTCATAAATACACACACCTACTATGTATCCCCCAAAATCTAAACTTTAAAAAAAATTTTAAGGCCAGGCGCAGTGGTTCATGCTTGTAATGCCAGCACTTTCAGAGTCCAAGGTGGGCAGATCACCTGACGTCAGGAGTTCGAGACCAGCCTCAACACAGAGAAACCCCGTCTCTACTAAAAATACAAAATTAGCTGGGCGTGGTGGTGCATGCCTGTAATCCCAGCTACTCGGGAGGCTGAGGAAGGAGAATTGCTTGAAACTGGGAGGCAGAGGTTGCAGTGAGCCAAGATCACGCCATTGCACTCCAGCCTGGGTAACAAGAGCGAAACTCTGTCTCAAAAAAAATAAAATAAATCAATAAATCAATAGAGATGTAAAAGAATGAAGCTGATATGCACTAGCCCCGACCGCCCTACACAAAATTTATATGCTGAAGTTGCATTCTCCGGCACCTCAGAATGTGGTCATATTTAGAGACATGATCTTTACAGATGTAGTTAGGTTAAAATTAGGTCATTAGAGTGAGCCCTATCCAATATGACTCGTACCTTTATAAAAGGAGGAAATTTGTACAGTCACCTAACAGAGGGATGATGATGTGAACATAACAGGGAGAAGACAGCCATCTATAAGCCAAAGAAAGAAGCCTGGAATAGACAAACCCTTCCTTTATGGCTTAACATCTTGATCTCAGACTTCAAGTCTTCAGAAATGTGAAAAAATACATTTCTGTTTTTTAAGCCACCCAGTTTCTGATACCATGTTATTGCAGCCCTAGCAAACTAACACAGCATTCTTCTGTCAACCCAAGGCAGAAACACCTAGGACTAGCTGACTCCATCCTTCCTGTTCACAGCTGATTGGACCAGAGGGAGTACACCTAATCCAAGACAGCAAAACCACTGACTGTCCAGCAGCCAATGAGAGTTTCTAAAAAATCTGAACCAAAAGGCAAAGCTGAAAAGGAGGACGTTGTTGTCTTTAAGGGCAGAGCACTGTAGTGGGTCTGGCTTCTATGTGGCCCTTTGTTGGGCTCGGTGGTTGTTGGCTCCGTGGTTGTGGGCTCTGTGGTTGTTCCACTCTTTTGTTTGTTTGTTTGGATTCCACATGGTCTGTGGCCTTAACATAAGCTGGGGTAAAAAATTTCAAAGAATTCTTACCTCAGAAAACAGAAGTCAGTCAAGAAGGGACCAGACGCAAGCCGACAAAGGTGAACCGGGGAAGAGAGGAGAAAAATGAGGAAGTGAGAGGTCCAACATGCTAGCGGCCCTCGCTTGCTCTCAGCGTCTCCTGGGCCTCAGCGTCCGCTCTGGCCACATTCGAGGAGCCCTTTAGCCCGCCGCTGCGCTATGACAGCCCCTCTTTGGGGCTGGCCGAGGCCGAAGCCGGCTCCCTTTGCTCACGGGGAGATGTGGAGGAAGAGACGCGGGCGGGAGCCGGGGCTGCGCGCTACGGTGCGGGTTCCGGGTGGGCGCAGGCTTGGCGGGTCCAGCACTCGGTGTGGCCGGCCGGCGCCTGCTGGGCCTGATCGGAGGCTACGTCCCGTGCGTGGACCGCCGTTGCCTCTTCGCGGGGTCGTTGGCCACGATGGCAGGTCTCCCTCTCTTTCTTGCTTCCCCCCTTTTCCTCTTGGGACAAGCTCCCGCTAGGCTGCCGGAGTGCCCAGGCTAGGAGCTGCAAAGTCCCCGGGGCACTGGCAATGAAACATGAAGCCAGCTGGGCTTCTGGGAGGGGTGGGGACTCGGAGAACTTTTCTGTCTAGCTGAAGGATTGTAAACGCACCAATGAGCACTCTGTGTCTAGCTAACGGTTTGTAAACAGCACCAATCAGCACTCTGTCAAAACGGACCAATCAGCTCTCTGTAAAACGGACCAATCAGCTATCTGCAAAATGGACCAATCAGCAAAATGTGCGTGGGGGCCAGGCAAGGGAATAAAAGCAAGACACCCTGCCATGAATTTTGCTGTTGCCCACTGCTTGGGTCGGTGCTGCCTGTATGAGCTGTAACACTGCAGAAGGCTGCAGCCTCACTGCTGAAGCTAGCAAAACCACCCACCCACCGGGAGAGACGAACAACTCCAGACAGGAGGAACCAACAGCTCCCGAGGCTCCACCTTTATGAACTGTAACACTCACCTAGAAGGTCTGTAGTTTCACTCCTGAAGTCGGTGAGACCACGAAGCCACCAGAAGGAAGAAAGTCTGGGCACATCTGAACATCTGAAGGAACAAACCCGGGACACACCATCTTTAAGAACTGTAGCACTCCTGGCGAGGGTCCGCTGCCTCATTCTTGAAGTCAAAGAGAGCAAGAACCCACCAATTCCGGACACAGAAAGGAGAATAAACATGTCACTGTCTTGATTGTGAAGCCAAATTCATCCACTCATTCATGCTATAGAGCCCCTGTGTTAGGCCCTGGGCTAGATGCTGGTAACCCAGTACTAACTAAGACTTCGTCTCCATATCCAAGAAGCTTAAGGTCTAGAAATATTTGGCTTATTGGTTATTTTGAACTTGCCTTACCTCTGTCTCTTTGATTACAATAGATCAGTTAACGATTTCTCCCTCATTATGTCCAGCTGTGTTTTTAAATGATTCATTCTTGCCTGTATGTCTGCGCATATATATATATACACACACACACGTAATTTTTTCTGCTACTCCTATTATTTATTATAAACTAGGAGGGAAGCAGTGTCCACATAGTTGTGAGAGAGAATAAGTCAGAAAAATTAACTTTCCTTCTTTCTTATGTTTAACGATGGGTCTAGAAAAAAAAAATTCTGGAACCAAGGAAGTATATTATTTTAATATCCCTCTCTCCTTTTATACCTCTTTCTTATCATTTACTTCCTCTGTCTCCAGGTTGTAAGCGTGTCTGAGAATCACTTCCAGGCTTGATCCCTGATCCATGAAGTACACCATGCTCTGAAGTTTTTTATTCCTCCCATCTTCTCCACTTCTGCATTAAAAACCTCCAATAAATTCAGTGCAAGTGAATTACCTGGTGTCAGGAAAAGTGTAATCAGAGGGAACTCAAATGTATGAATGTTTTTGACTAATAATACTTTACCCTCCTTGTAGGTTTTCTGGTCTTTCAAAGAAGATACTTATTAATATAAATTACTGTCCATCTATTAGAATTACAGGCAATGTAGAAAAATGAAGTTTCAAAATTCTAGAGATATGTGTACAATGGACCACCAAAAGAGCAGGAAAATACCCTATTGGATTCTATCCCTGTTGTCAACATCCCTAACTGCCTCTTCATTCAGTTTGTCTTCTTCCATTCCTTAGAGACTGTTTGCAAGTTTTTTTTGCAAAATCCAGGGTTTTGTGGGATTTGTTTTTCTTAAAGGAGGTGAGATGAAGTTACAAGAGAAATGTGGAACAGGAGTACCTGTCTTCTGTATAGGTCAACTAACTTAATCATCCTTTTATTACTTTTTATTTGAGAAGTATGTATTAAGAGTCTACTTTCTTGTCTTTTCCATACTTGGGATACAAGTGACCAGTATAGAAATTGGTTACTTGGCATACAGTAATACAAAGCCTCTGCCTTTGTAATACTCTTGGGAGCGTGCAAGGTTCATAAAGCTGCATGATCTGGCCAAAGTTTGTCACTGCAGGAGTATGAAGTGCACGTGAGGGAAGAGTGGCTTACAGCAGATGAGGTAATAAAAACAGTGTTCAAAGCTAAGACATGCATGGTGCTTGCTATGTGCCAGGTGACAGTATGTCCTTTACATACAACTCACATATAATTATTTTGTTCTCAAAAACTCTGGGAATTAGACACTATTGTTACCATCATCATTCCTGTTTTACAAATGTGGAAACTGAAACACAAAATAATGAGAGCCATAGAGCTGATTATTGATGAAGTTGGGCTGTGGACACAGGCATCTGGCTGCCAAATCTATATGCTTCACCACCACCCTATTGCTGGCATGAGATTGTTTTCTGTAAATTGAATTTTAAAAACAGAAATTTTGGATACAATGCCATTAGGCTGAAACTAACCCTGTGAGATCCTCTAGGATTCTAAGTGGGAAGTGTGGACATGCTATACTTTTGTAAAATTATTGCAGTGATATTTATAATTAAAACTTGAAACTAAAAACCGTCATTTTCTGAAATGTTAGAAAAGCAGATTAATATGTAAAGTGGTAAAGAAAAGCAACTTTTTAAAATTTGTCCAGTTCTGTCATTAACTTACTGCATGTCTGAAGGTTAGATCACATGAACTCTCCAGATTTGAAATTCCTCATATGGTGGGTGATCATATAATTAATTTCCAAATGGGGACACTTAGCAATGAAGGGGGCCCTATTAATAATTACACTGGGACAATATTGCCAGGCAAACCACAGTAGATTGTTCAACTTATGAATCAAAATGAGGCTACAAGAGCTGATCCCTAAATTCACTTCTAGTTGCAGTGGGTGTGTTTGTGTTGGCCTGACCGACTGTTTATCCAATGTATTAGGATCATTTAGTAAGAGGCAGAAGGAAAACTCAGAGGTCTGACTTAACCCTGTTATGGTTAACAAGGTCTGTGCCTAGATTAGGACATTTTTATTCTAGTAAATAAAATAATAACAATTTATAAATTGACTACATTTATATTAAATTGAAATTGTGCAGGAGAAAACAAATGCAAGTTAATTCCAAGTAGGCTTAATGCCCAATCAGTACTATGAAAATACAACAAAACGAAACCAATGCCCAAGAAAGGCTGCCAATTAGAAAGAATTAATTTAATTCATAACAGGTTTTAATTTTGAGTCCTCAAGACTGAACAGCTAACTTGGGTACCTCCAACCAGCATGACACTGAGAACAGTGTGACCTGATTTAAAAGAATTTTGAGTTTGTACAAAGACCATTGGCAGGAGATCTTAGAGTCTTCATTCATGTATTCATTTAATGGATTCGCAAAAGCTTGTTATGTGCCAGCATTGCTATGGGCTGATGACACAACTAAGTAAAAACATAACCCTTGCCCCGGAGGAAATACCAGTCTGATCTTGACACCGCCATATACATGCAGTGAGGCTTTGGATATATCATTTAACTTTTCTGAGTCTCGGTTTCCTTAAAGTAAAATGAGGGAACTAAAAATGCATGGTCACTAAAAATCGTCATTTGGCTAGTTAAATTTTATGAAATCAGAAGTTCTGTCTGGATAAATGTTAACCTTTAGCTGGTTTCACTATGTTAGATAATAATGTTAGGGAAAGTTTTGAAAATACAATAGGCATGCTACTGTTTGTCTCCATAATCATTGTGTTGAAAAAAAGAGATGTTTTCCTTTCACTCATAATTTTCCCTTTGTTCACTATCTTCAAGCCACATTTTCCATGTGGTGTTTGGCAGCATGTGCTATGGTCTGAATGTGTCCCCCAAAAAGCTGGTGTTGGAAACTTAATCCTCAATGCAACAGTGTTGGGAGAGAAGCCTAATGGGAGGTTTGGATCATGAGGTCTTGGCTCTCAAGAATGGATTAATGCTGATTATAAAGGTGGTTTGCCAGATTCCAGCCCCTCAATCTTGAACTTCCTAGCCTCCAGGACTATGAGTAATCAATTTCTGTTCCTTTGAAATTACCTAGTCCAAGATATTCTGTTATAAGCATCACAAAATGGACTAAAACAGCCTGTAAGTATGCAGTTTCAGAATACGTGATACCAGTGGTCTTCAAATGTAGATAGCTAGGCCTCACCTCCAGGGTTTCTGTTTTGGTAGGTCTGATGTGTCAGATTAAAATGACCAACTGCCCCACATTTCCTGGGACTATAAGTTTTAGCACTAAAATTCTTTTCTCTCTCCAACCCCCCCCCCCCCCCCCCGCCTTTTTTTGGATACAGAGTCTTACTCTACTGCCCAAGCTGAAGTGTAGTGACATGATCATGGCTCACTGCAAGCTTCAAACTGTTGGACTCAAGGGAAACTCTCAGCTTGGCCTCCCAAGTAGCTGGGACTACAGGTGCACACCACAATGCCTGACTATTTAAAAAAATATTTTTTGTAGAGATGGGGGTCTTGCTATGTTGCTCAGGCTGGTGCTGAACTCCTAGGCTCAAGCAATCCTCCTGCCTTGGCCTCCCAAAGTGCTGGGATTATATATGTGTGCCACCTTGCCCACCTCTTTTATCTCAAGAAACTCTTCAGTCTCAGATAAGACAGACTAGTTGTTCACCCTAGGTAGAGCATAAGAATTCGTATTTTTAACAAGTTCCCAAATGATACATATACAGATGATCCAGGGGCCACATATTGAGAACTACTGCTCTATAGCTATGGTTTTCATCCTTGGCTGTCCATTAGAATTATTTGAGGAGTGTAAAAACGATATTTATTCTTATCTAACTGAACTCAGTTACAGCCAGGTAATTGTCCTTGTTAAAAGCTTCTCAGGTGATCCTAGAATACAGTCAAATTTAAGAACCACTGCTTAGATCCATGAACTAATCACTGAACACTTTTGCCTCTGTCCTGTTAACCTCCTGTAATTGCATTGTCTTGCCATCTTTACTGCCCCTGCTGTGATTCAAGACATCATTTCCTGCTTGTATGGTTGCACTAATCACATGACTGACTTCCCTCCCTTCAAGTTTCTCACACCATCGCTACTTCATGCTTTCTGCAACTGCTGGAGGAATCTTACTAACATTAATACTTGATTATATTACTCCCTTTCTGAGGATCTGATGGACTTTCTTATATTAATGTAATTCATGTTATCTGCTCTAAAAAGTAATTGCCAAATCCCAGCTACTTACCACAACAAAGGTTTATTTCTTTGGCGTGCCATAGTCCAACGGCTGTTCTCCTGAACAATTCTTCTTCCAGAACTGTGGTGACAGCAATTCTCCCATTTTGTAGCTTCATGATCCCTAGGGCTTCCTTGGAGTCCTCCCTTGCATCACTTCCATTTAGTTAACTGAGAGATGGATGGACAGAATGTGGAACATGACACAGGATATTTAGAGGCTGGGCCCTGAGGTCGTATACATCACTTCTGCACATATTCCGTTGGCCAGAATAAAAACCTTGTAGCCCCAGCTAGATGCCAGGTGATCTGGAGAATGTCTTATTGTGTGCCTAGAATGAAAATGAAATAGCACAGTGACTATAAAGTATTATCTCTGTTGCAACTTTTATCAGAGTAATACAAACTCAAACACATTGTGGGTAATTTATTGGGTTGTATTACACTCATTAAAATTACTCCTCATTGCCTTCAGTATAAAGGTCAAAGTCTTGTGCTTGACTTGCAGTGATCTTAAGATTCTCGTCCTGACTCACTTTTCAGTGTCAACTTTTGATACTTTTCACAGGCATTCCCTGTCCGTATTCCCAAAATGTCCCATGCCGTCATGCCAATTTGAGGGTCTGAAAAATCTTTCCCCATTTCTTCACTTAACTCTTTCTTCCTAGCTTCTCAGAGCTCAGTTCAAGAGCCAACTCAGAAAGCATTTTCTGAATCTCCATCACCTTCTGCTTCCCAATTTGAAATTGTTGCTCCTATTCTCCATTCTAATAGCCCCTGGCATTCCACACTCATAGACCTCATTCCATTGTATATCTTTGACATGGTCCAGAACATCTTGATTATGAGCATCTTGTGGGTGACAAAAGTGCTTTTTCTCATTGTGCTTAATACTACGTGACACCTGCCATGTAACAGACCTTGAATAAATGCTTGTTTGGTTAAATGAATGACTGTTTAAAGACAATTTTTTAAAACCCTGATATCATACCACAGAGTAGTCGAGATGGTTTCCATTGCAATTTGATAGGTGTAAGCAGAGTCCCCTACTTCAGACACTTCTGTGTGTTGAACTATTGAATATCCCTTTCATATTTCAAATGGGGCACTGTATTAAACATGTATTCACCATTAAACACAGCCTTTCTTGGATTGATTTCTCAGTTTGCATATCAAATTGTTATGCAGATTCCATCAGAATAGGATCCAGAAGTGTTTTAATAAGAGCCGAGATTTTTAAACTGAAAAATATATTCAGAGTATGGGCTATTTAATGAAAAAAGACCTGGATTTTATACCACACTGGAAGTCTTAGCCAGATATAGCATAAAAACATATGACTGAGGTCCAAAGGACACACAAATAAGTGGGTAAGGACAGAGGGGCAGGGCAAGATAGCAGAATAGAGGCCTCCACCAATTGCACCCCCAATAAGGACACCAACTTAACAACTATCTATGCCAAAAAAAAAGCACTTTCATAAGAACCAAAAATCAGGTGAGCACCCACAGTACCTGGTTTTGACTTCATTATCACTGAAAGAAGCACTAAAGAGATAGGAAAAATAATTTTGAATCACCAATGCCACCCCTTCCCCATCCCGCCACAGTGGGAATGAGGTGCAGAGAGCATTTTGCCATGCTGGGGAGAGGAAAACACAGCATAGATGGAGGCATTGAACTCATTGTTGCCCTATTATAACAGAAAACAAAACTGAACCAAACTCAGCTGACGCTCACCCATGGAGGGAGCATTTAAACCATCCCTAGCCAGAGGGGAATCACTGATCCCAGTGGTCCAAACGTCAGTTCCTACAAACCTCACTACAGTGGGCTAAAGTACTCTGGAGTTCTACCTAAGCTAGAAAGACAATCTAGGTGACATGGACAGGAAATCCTAGGTAAGTCCTAATGTTAAACTGGGCCCAGAGACAATAAACTGGGTGGCATGCAACATACACAGACACCAGAGGGGTGGCTAAGGGAGTGCTGGCATTACCACTCCCCTAACCCCAAGCTGCACAGCTAATAGCTTTAAAAGAGACCTCTTCCCTCCGCTTGAGGAGAGGAGAGAAAAGAGTGGGGGAAGACTTTGTCTTGCATCATGGATACCAGCTCAGACACAGCTCAGAGTGAACTATTACTTTGGGAGGTTGAGGCAGGCAGATCACTTGAGATCAGGAGTTTGAGACTAGCCTGGCCAACATAGTGAAGCCCCATCTCTACTAAAAATACAAAAATTAGCATAGCGTGATGGTGCACACCTGTAATCCCAGCTACTTGAGAGGCTGAGGCAGGAGAATTGCTTGAACCTGGGAGGCAGAGGTTGTAGTGAACCAAGATGGCACCATTGCACTCCAACCTGGGCAACAGAGTAAGACTCTGTCTCAAAAATAAACAAACAAACAAATAAATAATTAAAGAACTTTATGGTATGTGAATTGTGTCTCAATAAATCTGGTTTTGTTTTTTGTTTTTTGTTTTTTTTGAGATGGAGTCTCACTCTGTCACCCAGGCTGGAGTGCAGTGACGCGATCTCCACTCACTGCAAGCTCCGCCGCCTCCCAGGTTAATGCCATTCTCCTGCCTCAGCCTCCCTAGAAGCTGGGACTACAGGCGCCCACCACCACACCCGGCTAATTTTTTTGTATTTTCACTAGAGACGGGGTTTCACCATGTTTGCCAGGATGGTCTCAATCTCCTGACCTCGTGATCCACCTGCCTCGACCTCCCAAAGTGCTGGGATTACAGGCGTGAGCCACCACACCCAGCCAATAAATCTGTTTTTATAATAGATATACATATATACATATATATATATATATATATAGAGAGAGAGAGAGAGAGAGAGAAAGTCGCTGAAGACAAATCTCAGCTTTCATTGTTTTTTTCCTTGAACAGCCCTTGGGATTATATATTAATAGTTATAAATGCAGTGGCCTGATGGCCTTAATGAGGGCTCAGCTAGCTCCACTAACTAGTCAGTGACCCAGTAGCAGCAGCAGACAAAGTTGTCACCTTCCAATGGAAATCACCTTTATTTTCCTTAGCATTGATCTGTTGTACACCATCCTGTAAATATATACTGGATAATTATCTTCCCTTGTTTGCATTTTTAGCATGAGAGATGGTCAGAGCTTATATCAGAAAGATAATTCCAAGGTCCCTTCCCATTTTCATCTACCATCTTCTGGGATATAGTTGGCATGGAAAGATGGCAATGTATATGTGACTGTACAAAAATATATTTCTGGAGTATTTCCATTTGCCTTTCTATATCCATTCTTTACTCCTCTCAACTCTGGGAGCTGACCTTTACTGACTGTGTCTACAAATTCCCTTACCTTTTCTGACTAGGTTTGTTCATAGGCTGCATGAACAGTGAATCACAGGTTGGAGAAAAGGTTCTGTACAATTATCCAACTGGCTCCCTCCCTGTGGGTTACAACAGGTAAGATGCCTATCTACAGAAGTCCACAGGTCCAGTAGGTTGACCTCTAGGATGCTGGAAGTTACCTCCAGTTACTCAGCAAGGTTGTGTTAATTGCTCCTTCTGGATTGGTGTTGGTTCCATGCAATTGCTAGTGCCATAGTGTTTTATTACCTCTCATCGGTTTCCCTTAATCCAGTAAATAGTCTCTTAAACATTGGAAATGCCTCTTTACTGAAGTTTCCAGCTGGAGAATGCCCTTTCTTTCCTACAGGGCGCTGACTGATACAGTAACTGTCTGACTAACAACACATAGTTGATATTTAGCAGCCAGTTGAAAGGCTGCAAATAGACTGTGTGCTTAATCTCTTTTCATAAAGTACAAATGCTTAAAAAGTTACTTATGACCAATGCAAAAGTGTCATATATTTAATACTATTTGGAAGACATTTCCAGGTGCATAATACCAACCCACAATTCAATCCCTCCTGGCAAACAATGTTATAAATAAGAGGGAGAGAGTTTAAATTAGTGCTCTCTAGATTCAGAGTTAGGGGTTAGGAGTACTACACATCAAATTGAAATCTCCAGTTCCATAAAAAGTGCCAAACATTCTCTTAATGTAACTTTTGGAATACTATTGACTGAGTGAAATTTTGAGGTCTCAGAAGTTGAACATTCACATGGCCATCGTAAGTGCCCTGTCTGACATGTCTCTGCTTAGTCAACATGTCTGAATTTAATTACCACCATGAGTAAATTTTCCTCCAGCCCTACTTGCACTACATGGATATATGTTTTAAAAATCATTTTGCTTATTAATGCATATTAATACATAGTCTTAAGGTGCACATATTGCAAAATAAAATAAGCTATGGGTGACATGACAACTCTCCCACTTACTAGCTGTCTCACAAAGTTAATCTCTCTAAACCTCAGCGTTCTGAAATTAAAGAGGATGATAACAATTTTTACATCATGGATTCTTGTAAGATACAAACGAATTAGTAAATCTAAGTGTTTAGCACAGTAACTCATAAAAAGCACTAAGTGAATGGTGACTATCCTGTTATGTGTCTCTCTTTTCCTCGTAATAAACTGTTATGTAACAATTTATTACATAACAGAGCGTGGTACATTTTCTTCTGTGGCCAGCAGCTTCCAGGCTACCATGTCTGTTCCCACAGTCACTGTATTTATTTCTGGAAATGGCATTCCAGCTGAGAGTTCAGAAACTGTAGAATAGGAAGCAACTTTAGACATGATGTAGTCCAACCTGCTCAATTTAATGATGAGAAATCCAGGACCCAGATGAGTGAAATGGCCTATGGGCTTACTGATGCAGCAGCCACACAGGAGCTGGCAGCAGCGCTTCCATTTCCCATGTAGTTGCCCTGTTCACCACACAGTGGAGATGCCTGCAGAAATGGTTTCTGAGAGCATAGCTTCTGCCCTGAGTCCCAGATCTCTCTTTGGATCACACTGCTTGGTCTTTCATGCCTATGGCCCAGTGAAGTTTCCAATCCTGTTCTCACCACCACCACCACCACCACCACCACCACAACCACGAACTCAAACTGGACATTATAACATCATAAGACAGGTACTAAGAGCTCTGCTTACAACTCTCCAAGATGCAAGCTCAAGTCAGAGCTTCTAATTTAGGCATAAATTAACTGGAAGACATTTTGAAATAAATAATTTTCTCCTGCCTTCAGGGCAAAGAAATCAGATGCATGAAGGGTAAAGACCCTGGTCAAAATCACCAGACACAAAAGGTCATATATTGTGTGATTCGCTTTATATGGAATATCCAGAAAAAGTACATCTAGAGACATGGAAAATAGAGTAGTGATTGTTAGGCTGGAGGAAGGGTAAATGGGCACTGATTTTGCGTTTGGAGTGAGGAAAATGTGGAACTTGATAAAGGTGATGGCTTTGTATATAAAGATACGGAATGTCTCTGAATTGTATACTTTAAAATTATTAATTTTATGTTATGTGAACTTGATTTCAATTTTTAAAAATCACATTAATACAATTATATTATTGCTTGCCAATGATATACAGTGTTAGACAATCACCTAGTCTGAGAATTCTTATACACTATTGCTTTTGTCTTCTCTTCTAGTCTGTGCCCACTTACAATTTTATTTTTACAAAGCTGTGCTCAAAAATCTTTGCAGCTTTGCTGAAAGTTTCTTCAAGGAGTCAATTTTTTTCTTTCTGCAAATGATTCCTTCAAGATACCAAGTGTTTCATTCAACTGATATATTGAGGAGAGATGTTGATCCATAATTTTCTTTTCTTGCCATATCCCTCTCTGGTTTAGTTACCACGATTATGCTGCTTTAGTAAAATAAGTTGGGGATTCCTTTTTCTCTATTTTCTGAAAGAGTTTATAGAAGACTTATATTACTTTTTTCTACTATATTTTTGTAGAATATACCAGTGCAGCAATTTGGACCTGGAATTTTCTTTCTTGGAAAAGTTTTTATTATTAATTCAACCTCTTTAATAAATGCAGATTTTCTGTTAAACAGATCAGTATTTGCTTTTACTTCTTTTCTCAGTTTTACTAACATAACTTTGTTAGCATTCTTATTCATTTTGAAAAATTTTAATAATTTTCTTATTATTTCTTCTTGATTCATGGATTATTTATAAACATGCTATTTAATTTCTAATTACTTTAGGATTTTTCCAGGTTTGTTTTTTTGTTTTTTTGTTTTTTTTTTTTTTTTTTTGCTATTGACTTCTATTTTAACTGTGCTGTGGTCAGAAAATAAACTTGTATTATTACAGTCTTATATAAGCTAGATAATACTATCAAAATCAGGAAGGTAATACTGACATACTGCTACCATTGAATACTCAGGGCCAATTTTCAACTGTTCCAGTAATACCTTTACAGAATGAGGACTCAGTTCAGAAACAATCATTACATTATTTTTGATCATTTTTTTTAAGTCTGCTTCAGTCTGGAAAAGTTTCTCAAAATTTCCTTGATTTTCATGAGCTTGACACTTTTGGCATTTGCAGGCCAATTATTTTGTAGAATGTCCCCTGGTTTGGACCCGTCTGATGCTTGTTCCTCATTACATTTGGGTGCTATGTCTTTGGCAGGAGTATCAGAGGTAGTGCTGTGTTCTTGTTGCTTCCTATCAGAGAGTGCACAGGATCATTTTTTTCCTTCTCCCATGATGTTCACTTTGATCACTTGTTTAGGACCCTGTCTGCCAGGTGACATTACTCTTTCCAATTTGTAATTAATATGTATTTGGGAGAAGTTACTTTGAAACTATATAATATGCTATTCTTCACCAAACTTTTTATTGATTCACTAATTGATTTACATCCTTATGGTCTCATGGTTTCTTGTTTAATTCAATGAGTTAGAATCTACTACTGACTATATTTATTTTCACAGTCAAATTATCCCTGCTCAGACCAGTAAGAGCTTTTGCAGTTTTTGACAGGTTCTGTCTTTCTCTCTCTCTCTCTCTCACTCTCTCTCTTTCTCTCTCTCTCTCTTTTATTGTCATTGAGCTTATGCATTCTTTGACATTTTATTACTTTTCGGCACAACAAGATATCTCAGGTTTGTGTCGTACTTTTCCTGATTCAGCCCCGAAATTGACCATTCTTTTAGGAAGCCCTAGTTCCTTTTAGAGGAAAATGGTAGTTGGAAGACAAGATTTAGGCTCTAGTTCTGCTAATCAGTATTGGATGATTGCTGCTCCCAGTCCCACTCAGTAGATAAGACTGGAAAATATATATGTATATGCAAACACAGATGTACATCTACGTTTATTTCTATATTTATTATAAACCATGAGCTCACATTAAAACCTTAATTCCAATCCAACACTCTAGAATTCATCCCAGATTTTCCACTTTCTGAACTTCCCATCAGCTTAGTGAGATCTCCATGATCTGCTTGGACCCTATAACCCCCGCTTTGGTCCAAAAACTGCTTCCAGACAAAAGAGTAGAGTGATTGTTGACTCACTTAGGTAGGTGTTTCTTCTTTCTTAGGGATCATGGTCCTGTGTGGCCTATGTCTAATGTCTGAAAGGGTTGCTTTATGTACCTGATGTGGTTTCATTTTAGTTTACAGCAGGAGGGTGGATTCACAATCACATACTCCCTCATTGCTGGATAGGAAACAATATCGCATTAAATGTTCACAGCACTCATGTTAATATATCAAACACAGCTCACACAGACTGTTACAACAATCCAGGCAATAAATCTATGACATCTGTAGTTGACAAAGCACAGAGGAAGAGATCTGAAGACAGCCACACCTATGTCAACGTTACTTTTTTCTACTGTGTGACCTTAGGCAATATACACAGCACATTTGGTCTCAATTTCTTCATCTCTAAAGTGGGGGGTTTGGGAGAAGACTAAAGGATGTAATGTATGTGAATCACCACTGGAGAACAATACACAGAGGTCTTCAATATGGGGAAGTTTATTCCTCAAATACTTCTGACATTTATTAAAATTTATTTTGAAAGAATAAAGTTTTTTCAAAAAAATATACTGAAATTCCTCCACAAACATTTTTCTCACGACTTTTATAACTTCAAATTTTCACTCTATTAAAAAAGAAAATTATTTTATAAATTGAACATCAGCATTTATCTTGTCAACCACCACTGAAAAGTCAGAGTATCTGGGGGTAGAATATGTTAGCTTTTAAATGGTGTGCAGATACAGCTTGGTTCCACTTTGAATAGAAAGTTAAAATACTTCAATCACCCAAATCTGCAAGATACATTCAAAAGTCAGGCATCAGCCAGGTGTGGTAGCTCATGCCTGTAATCCCAGCACTTTGGGAGGCCGAGTCAGGTGGATCGCTTGAGGTCAGGAGTTTGAGACCAGCCTGGCCAACATGATGAAACGCTGTCTCTACTAAAAATACAAAAATTAGCCAGATGTGGTGGTGCCCATCTGTAATCCCAGCTACTCGAGAGGCTGAGGCATGAGAACCTGGGAAGTGGATGTTGCAGTGAGCTGAGATCGCACCACTACACTCCAGCCTGGGCGACTTCATCTCAAAAAAAAGAAAAGTCAGGCAAGATGTCTTTTACCAAGTGAGCACTAAACAGTCACTGCACTTGTTTTTGGTACTTGTGTTTGATACAGCTGGTTACTTGTTACTATTCTTCACAGCTGAACTTTGAAAAGATGTTGAATATATAGCATTTCCAACTTTGGAAATTGTTTTCCCACCTCTCTGGAAATAAAGTCCTTTATATAAAAATTTTAATAGGCTTGTATGTAAAACAGTAAGTTTTGTTATGCAATACCCAGTGTATGTGTGGATATGTATGGGTGTGTGTGTGTGTGTGTATATATATGTTCAGTATATGCATACACACATATATATGTAACTTTTTCCAGGATTTTTTTTTTAGTACTTAAGGCTTCTCCTCCTCCTTCTCTTCCTCCTCCTTCACCCAGGGCTTTATTTTTCCCTCCTTTCTCCCTCCTTCCATTGCCTTCCCTCCTTCCTTCTCTCCTTTCTTTCTTCTTTGCTTCCTCCACATATATTCATTAAGCTCCTTTTATGTGCCAAGGATATTAGGGACTTGATGTACACGATAAATTAGAAACCACTCCTGAGCCCAGAGTGTCAGGGGTAATGACAAAATATGTAAAGTTGGAGCACAGAACAAGGGCAGCCAACCCAATTCGTGGAATCAGGTGAGGCTCTTCAAAAAATGTAAGCCCTGATGTAAATCCTTCCTCTGCCCCATCTACTTTTTTTCAGTTCTGGAAAACTCCTAGCCATTATCACTTTGAACATTGCCTGTATCCCGTTCTCCTACCATTCACCTTTGGCACTTCTACTAATGCTTATGTTTAACTTTTTAGTTAATTTATTCATGTTATAACTTCTTTTTCATATTTCCTATTTCTTTTTTCCACTATTTTGCATTCTGAGTGAGTTCCTCAAATCTAGTTTCTAATTCACAAATGCTTTCTTCAGCTGGGTCTAGCCTACCATTTATCTGTTAATTAGTTTAAGTTTCAATGATCTTACTTCAACTATCATATTTCTACTTTTAGAACTATTATGTTCTTAATAAATCCAATTGTGCTTTTCCCCAATATCCTGAATGTATTTCATACATCCCGTTTATTTCTCTATATCTTTGATTACTTAAAATATTTATTTGAAAAATTCCTTTCGTATAATTCAACAGTCTGTCCATTCTGCACGTGAATGGTCACAGCTGTTCTGTGTTTTGAACCTCTACTGGTGGTGAATTTTTTAATATTATTTGACTGAGCTCATTTCTAGCAGAAGTTATGGAAATGCTTCCTGTACTTGCAAAATTTGGTGAGTTTTATTGGTTCCATGCTAGTTTCGACATTGGCTTCTCAGCCAAGTCCCTGCCCCGGAAAGTAGTGTATATCCATGTCCACCCACAGTCTTAGGTCCTCTGCCTGTTTATCACAGTTCAGTACGGTGATCTGGCATCCAACTGTGCCCAAGAATTGCTACTAATGAATACAGTTAATTTACTCATAATTCATGAACTGCACAGTTCCTTGAAAGCTCCACTATTTAGGGAGTCCAATGCCAACTTCCTAACACCTTGTAGGTGTTAGGAGACCAGCCTATAACATATACCACCAAGGACTACTTGGCATCCATTTTCATTCATCAAAAATGGCTTTGAGTTTTCTCTTTGCATCAGACTCCTAATTTGTTCCTGTTCTTTCATTTGAACTTATCTAAGATGTAATATTTTAACATCTATTTTGTCCAGTGTTTCTCTGTGTATAGACCTAGGCAGGGCAGAGGAATGGAGTGACAGTTTCCGTATCTGCTCAGCCCACAATGTTGCCTCTATAATTATGAAGCAGAGTCTTAAAGGTTGAGAAGGATGTGCATATACTGTGCTAACTCCACATTCACTCCAACTATAAGGATTTTACCCCTTACGGAATTCCCGTGTACTGTGTCAGTTTTTGTTCACTTAATGACAAACTTCCTTGAATTCATGTAACTTTACTTATCCATACTCCATATTCACCCACATTAGTTTTACCTCAGGAAATGATGACTGGATACAAGAGAAATAGGATTTTGAATGGATGCTGGGCTTAATTCCCAGGTCATGGGATGATCTGTGCAGCAATCCACATGGCACACATTTACCCATGTAACAGACCTGCACATGTAACCATGACCTTAAAATTAAAGTTGAAGAAAAAAGATTTACACCTAAGTTTAAGGAGAGAGAGAGAGAAAAAACAAAAAAACAAAAAAACAAGGATTTTGTACCTTAACAAAATGTGTGATCTGAACATGGAGGGGCATACCTAGAGTTAGCAACCTGCAATGTCTCCACTGTGCTGGACTGTCAAGAGAAGGATGTTGTAGTGAGGGTCAAGAGGTGTATGAGTTGCAAACGGATTCCAGGCAATGATGCCCTCCCTAACACCTCTCTCACCCTCTCTGTTAGCTTCCTCTCATTTTTTTCATTTAGTAATCATTCCCTAATCACTGTATATGAAATTATACATCGTTCATCTATATACTGTGTTATGGGATGAGGTATACAATAATCCACAGGGCAGGGGTGTTAAAGGTTGTGAGGTACAGATGACCCATCCATGAGGTGACAACACAGCAGAAGCTCTGAGGCCACATATGCCCAGGTATAACTTTGGATCTTAGAACACGTGTCAAGGGCCTAGGAAAAGCTGCCCTTTGCATGTGTAACTCTACATTACCCAGCATTTAGGCCAGTTTCAATTCCAGATATATTCTAATAGTGATAAACTACTAGATACTGTCTAATTTGATCCTTACCACAATCCCATCAGGAAAGAATTATGCATGTTGTATGAGTCTTATATTTTTCATTCAACAAACATTAATTCCATTCCCTCTGTGTGACAGGCCCTATTCCAGGCAGAGAGTTTGCAGCTGGTCAGACAGAAAAGTTTAAGTAAGTTTTCCACAGGCCACACTGCCATCAGGCACCTGTCTGAATTTAAATCAAGATCTCTAACTACTAAAATGCAAACCACTACCCAGTACTTCCTTCCAAATGTTGCAAATAAACTTTTATAATTGTGGTATTGTTATTTTCTTTCTCTTTCTTTCTTCTTTCTTTCTTTCTCTCTCTCCTTTCTTTCTTTCTTTTTCTTCTTTCTCTCTCTCCTTCCTTCCTTCCTTCCTTCCTTCCTTCCTTCCTTCCTTCTCTCTCTCTCTCTCTCATTCTTTCTTTTCTTTTTTTTATTTTTTGACATGGTCTCACTCTGTTGCCCAGGCTGGAGTGTAGTGGTGCAATCATGGTTCGCTGCAGATTTGGCCTCTCTGGCTTAAGTAATCCTCCCCACCTCAGCCTCCCAATTAGATGGGATTATAGGTGCATGCCACCATTACTAGATATTTTATATTTATATATATATATATGGAGAGAGAGAGAGAGAGATATGGAGTCTTATGTTGTCCAGGCTGCTTTAGAACTCCTGGGCTCAAGTGATCCTCCTACCTCCATCTCCCAAAGTGCTGAGATTACAGGCATGAGCCACCCTGCCTAGCCAGTATTGTGATTGATGTTTTTTTTTCTCTGTTTTCCATTTTCCTTCCTCCTAGTCATGTCCTCTCCTAGGGCTGCTTCTCTTCATGAAGGAACTAAGTCAGGTACTGGCTTAAATTTTCAACAGAAATTTAAAATGTTACAATAAAATAAATCCAGTGAAATCCTAAGTATGACACTATATATTAAAAAAATTCAGACAAAATAAAAACTCAAAAGATTTATAGCTTAATATTATCTAATGCCCTTTTTTCTAAAGACTTCTAAATTCTTCTTTCTTTTCTTCTTTTTACTATTTTTTCTCAGTGTTCAGGTGTGTACTTTATTTTATCTCTAAAAAGGAAGTGGCTTAATGTTCAACTTCTTGTTCTTTTCTTTTCTAGTTATTCTATTTTTTGCGTTGCTTTCCAAGTTAAATCTTCACTTTTTTTTTCACTGTTAGCCTCTTCCCATCCTTCAAATGGTTTCTTTATAGTTCTTTAGTTTTTAAAACTCTTTCTTCACAGACAACTTGCCTTTTTTCTAAAATGTTTTGAAGATTTTCCTGTGGTACAGGAACTAAGACATAAGGGAAACCTTGAAAACTTATGTTTCAGTCATTTACAAAAGCTTCCTGCTGTACTGAAAAGGAAAAAAAAAAAACATTAAAGATATTTTGTTTCTGATTTCAGCTTATGTTGACACACTGTTCTAGGAAGAAAACAGAACATTTCTGCTCATCAATGTTTTGCAGTAAGAACTTGTGACCCCTAATTGTCAATATATCCTGCAGGACGGCAGGTTTTGTGCCTTAACAGAGGCCACGTCAGTCTGCCCTCTGCCCAAATAGCCCTCTTCCCATCACTTGGTGGGATGACATTGGGTAGGGCATTGACACTGAGTAGAGTACTGTCTATCTAACTCATGGTTCACCTCTTAGAATGGAAGGATAACACCTTTAGTTGTTGCTAATGCCTTGGAACGAATGTGTTTATTGGATGTCTCTTTTGGGGCTAGTTCAAAAAGGCCACTGACAAGAATGGGAGGGGACTAGATGGGTCATGTTGGGGGAGTAAAGGGTGAGGTGAAGGATCCATGAAAGAGCCATACATGTGTATTCCCTGGGAGAGCCCATGAGGACCCTGGTACCTGGAGAGTGGAGTGGGCAAGAAATAAACGGGCAATTCTGAAAGGAGAGTGGTAGCCTGAACAGAAACTTCCAAACTGGAATCAAGGATTGGGAGAAAGCTTAATATGGGGATCTCCAGAGACTGAATTTGCAGAACAAGAGAAGCGGCACAGGGGCTGCCGTTGGTAATCATTCTAACCTTGGTCACCCAGTTAATGTGCTATAGCTTCTGGGGATACACGTGTCGTAACTGCCACCAAACAGTGAGGTTTTCCTTGAGTGATGAAAAGAAAAATGCATTCACTACCTCAATTCAGTACACAAAGCCCCCTCTCAGTACCAAGGATAGTTTTACAGGGTTTTAATGTCTTCCTGAGCTTTCTAAGGAGGGAAAGGAAGCACATCATATCAGCTTTGCTGAGGCTTTAAGATTAATGTGACTGGGTGCTGTGGCTCATGCCTGTAATCCCAGCACTTTGGGAGGCCTAGGCAGGTGGATCACCTGAGGTCAGGAGCTCAAGACCAGCGTGCCCAACATGGTGAAACCCCATCTCTACTAAAAATACAAAAATTAACCAGGTTTGGTATCGGGTGCTGTAATCTCAGCTACTTGGGAGGCTGAGGCAGGAGACTCTCTGGAACCCGGGAGGTGGAGGTTGCATGAGCCAAGGTCATGCCACTGCACTCCAGCCTGGGCAACAGAGTGAGACTCCATCTCAAAAAATATATATTAAAGTACAAGAAGTAAAATACGTGGTAAAAAAAATAAGCTGTCCATATTCAATACTTTTAAAAGCAAACTTTGCAGATTGTGCTTTTAATTCATTCATGACAAAAAAGCTCCACCAAGCTTCCAATCAGCACTGGCAAACATTGCATCAACACTCCCCCTCCCTTATTCCAGACAGATATTACACGTTGGCCACAGTCTCTTACACAGCTGAAATCTTTATTATCTTATATGTCAATGCAGTGCTGCAGGAAGCCATGAAAAATTAATTGGGACTGGCATCTCAGGTGGAGCTTGTGTGAACCTGGTAACTTAATCCCTGCCATGTACTAGGAGACCCAGGTTATGTAAAATCATGCCATTACATAAGGTTGTCTTTTCTGTCCTGGTCACTGGCCACTTTGCCTTCCTCCCATGTTGCTCACACACTTAAATATTCAGGGCTTTTCTGTGTTCTCAAGGCCACACTCCTCAACCAAATAAGAAAGAACTCACATGATTCTGTTCATTTATTGACTAATTATAGAAAACTATAGATAGTTTTTAAAGGGGTCAGTTGGTGGTATTGTCAATGTTTCCTTCCTCCCAAATGTTTCTTTGATTTTCCTAAGGATGAATTAGCTGCCCTGCTTCCAAGCATAACAAGAAATGTAAGTGCATTTCTACTGAGGGTAAATCTTCCTCTCACGGTGTCCAGCATTATGGGATCTCTGTTAATCACTGTTTATATGTGAGCCTTTAGAGAATGGACACAATGTCAGTTTCGGCTGGGGTAAATTTTTTTATTCCTTATTCAATTTTCTTACCCAGAAGATTTTCCATCTGAATCACTTTTAGCTGGTTGGTTTGACGGGCAGGTGGATCCACTTATTGAGATTCCAACTCAAGCTCATTTGGAGAAAAACTAGAGACTGCACATTTTGAAACAGAAATTCTCCAGGACCCGATCCTGGAATCTTCCATGTCTCTCTCGGGTCTAGAAAGCATACCTGCTTTCACTGATTCTGATAGAGGCCTCTGCTGATTTTCAAAAGGGTCATATGAGAATTCTGAGAGTTCTGTATGACTTAAGATGCCTCTTGGGAGAACGAGCAAGACTAGGAGATGGACCCTTTCCCCATGCTGTGCTTGTACGGTTACCTGACAACAAATGTTTGCTCCCTACCCCTCAAAATACCATGCACTTTTCTGACTCAGCCTTGAGTCACACTACTGAAGGTGGCAGGCTATGCCACCCCCAAATATGCTACTTTCACATAAGGCACTTGAAAAAGCCAAAGGCACTTGAAAAAGAGCAGATTCAAGAAGATTAGGTGTATTCTAATCTTCCCCTTCTTTTCCCTGAAGGTAGGAGATAAAAACTGCCACGTGGAAAATGGCCTCCCTGTGCCAAGAGAAAAGAAACATTCTTCCATGGGGAGTCACAGCTGAGATAATTCTGTATAAACAGACCTTGTTAAAAGAATTATCCCCCTTTGGTCTCCCCACAAAATTTAGTTACTTTTCCACCATTGCCTCTTTACAACATCAGGTAAACTCTGCTTTTTTTTTTCATCTTCATTTTCTCATGAGGGCTCCCGCGTCATAAATTTATATGCTTTTCTCTTGTTAATCTATCTTATGTCAATTTAATTCTGAAGCCCAGCCAAAACCCTAGAAGGGCAGAGGTAAAGTTTTGGCTGCACTGCACTGTTGATTCCAACACACACACACACACACACACACACAGAGAGAGAGAGAGAGAGAGAGAGAGAGAGGGAGAGAGAGAACTCTCTTCCTATTCTGTGCCAGGGAAATTCTGACATCCCCTCAGACTCAAAGTTCCCACACCAGCCAAAAATGCACCCTCTGTCTTGATTCCGGTTTGCATTCATTCTGTCTTATATTGTTAATTACTGTTTGGTGGAAAGCATGTGACTCCCAACTTCCCTTCTTGAATCCTGGTATAAATTTAAATTTCCAGCTTCCTGCTAATAATGCCCCTACCCTTGTGACCTGCAGGTGCCCCATCCCACAGAGCTCTGGGAGGATAGGACTGAAAAATCATGGTTTCTTTCTCAGCCCAGCACCTTGCCCCTTGTAGGTATTCAGTTAAAATCTGCCAACAGACTCAGTGCCCACCTGGTCCAAAGGGAAGGACAAAGTTCATGCAGCAAATATATCTTTTCTGACTTTGAAAATATTGATGACAGTGGAGATTAAAATCCTACCAAGGCTGCTGCAGAATCAATGACACATGAGGTGACCAGGCATGGTGGCTCATGACTGTAATCCCAGCACTCTGGGAGGCCAAGGTGGGTGGATCCCCTGAAGCTAGGAGTTCAAAACCAGCCGGGCTAACGTGGTGAAACTCCATCTCTACTAAAAATCAAAAAATTAGCTGAGTGTGGTGGCACATGCCTGTAATCCCAGCTATTCAGGAGGCAGAGACAGGAGACTCATCTGAGCCCAGAAGATGGAGGTTGTAGTGAGCGGAGATGCGGAGATCATGCCACTACACTCTAGCCTAGGCGACAGAGTGAGACTCCGTCTCAAAAAAAGAAAAAAAGACACATGAAGCTTTACCAGAAGACTTCAGTATGTCCTCCAGTGCATAATTCATTTGTTCAATAATTTTTACTGGGCAGGCATTCTAATAGATGGTGAGGATATCACAATAAATAAGGCAAACAAAATCTCTACCCTATGGTAGAGATTTTGAAGTCTCAAATCATTAAGTTTTAGGAAAATTCGATGACAAAAAGAAAGTCTTATAATGTTACTGTGTCCAGATAATGTAAGTTTTTACACATTACTATTTCAATTTCATTCAATTTTTTATAAACTTTCAGTTTTTTGAACATGTAATCATATTAGTGCTAAGTATAAAAAATTTTTTCTTAATTCCTATGTAAATTTAAGTGTATTTAAGCTTTCCTTTTCTTTTTTTTTTTTTTTTTTTGAGATGGAGTTACACTCTTGTTGCTCAGGCTGGAGTACAATGGCACGATCTCAGCTCACCGCAACCTCCACCTCCCAGGGTTCAATCAATTCTCCTGCCTCAGCCACCTCAAGTAGCTAGAATTACAGGCATGCACCACCACACCCAGTTAATTGTGTACTTTTAGTAGAGACGGGGTTTCTCCATTTTGGACAGGCTGGTCTTGAACTCTCAACCTCAGGTGATGCGCTCGCCTCGGCCTCCCAAAGTGCTGGGATTGCAGGCAAGAGCCACTGCACTCAGCCGTATTTAAGCTTTTTTATCTGAGCTTTGGAAAGTCCAGTTGAGATGGCTGTTTCTGAAATCCAAAAATTTTGCTTCATGGTTTTCAATCAATTCAGTAACATGGAATATTTTCACTTTCTTCCTTAGGTAAGCACCAAACTTTAAAAACAAAAGACACTCACTATAAGTGTGCTACGGTGTTATAATGGCTATGAGGTCACTAAGAGATAGCAATTTTTCAGCTTGTTATAATCTTAGGGGACTATTGTATACGCAGTCTATCGTTGACTAAAATATTATTATGTAGTATATGACTATACTTTTAAGATCTTATGACAAATCCACATTAAAAGAAAAAATAAGATAAATGAAAAGAAAGGTTTATCATTTCTTGTACCATATGGAGCCATACACTAACTGACACGTATACGGTTCACAGTAGGCCTTTCTTTGGGGTTTTAGAATGAATGAGAGTCCATTTGGTCCAGAAGTTTATAAAAGTCACAAAAATTATTATTTGTGTTAGGATTAATAAGAATGTATTTCTACCAGCTGAATATTTGATTGGCATTACATTTATCTACTTATCACTCTAAATAAATAAACAAATCTATACACTCGCATTTTTTAAATTTTAAACGCTCCCTCCCTCAAAAAGAAAATAAAAAAGAGAGAGAGAAAGAGAATTTCCAAAAAAGATAAAGGCAGGTTTAGTGAAGCAGAGTGAAAAAGTGTTAGTGTCCTGCCATCCTGTGGTTAGGAGCAGTACTACAGCATTGTCTTAGAAATTTCCACCTGAGTATCCCTAAGAATCAGAAATGCAGTTAGCTTCATCAATAAATTAACTTTAAAAAGAACTCAGAACATAAGGAAGCATTCTAAAGGATCTACAAAGTTATTTCATCCTAAAATGTAAAAACTTCCTGGTTGAGTTGGGTCCCTGAAAGAAAATGTTGTCATTATGTGTACAGTGTTTTAAATGTTGATTGTTTTTGACAGATACTCAAGCAGTTAATAGATATTATGAATGACAAATTAACATCTCAATAAGCTAAAGCTTTTATATTTTAATAAACAGAAAATCCTGTCAGACCAAGCAGAAAAAAATATGATTTTAATATTCTAAACATAGCACTGATCTTTAACTAAACAGGTGAGTTTGATGCTTTGAAAAGACTAGCAAGTATCTGGAGGACACAGGAATAGCTCTTGGGCTTGAAGGGGGGTAAAGCCTCTTATTACCCCAGTCTTCCACCCTCCGCCTCGGCCTAACTTAGTCTAGAGGCACATAGTAGGTTTTTATTTTATAATGCAGATTTTGTGCTAGGGTCCCACATTTCATTAAGCCCGTAAAATAAAATATCTATCAAATAGTGAAGGACCAGAATTGTCATTCTAAATTTAGTTGAATACTGTTTCACTCCCCATACCTTTCCCAAATCTAGTAAGATGCCACCTTCAGTGCCAAGCAATTACAAAGGCCCCCAGCAGCCACCACCAGTAAACAGTGCAAAAAATTATGAGCAACCATCTATAACAATCTTCATATTCCCACCTGCACCATTAGAGAAGTAACAACTTAGTAAAACTTCCTGACATCTTGTTTCAAGAACCATCAAACGTTGGATATTTGGAAGTATCTGCAGTTTGTTTTCATCCAGCTTTCAAGTAGGCCACAGCTTGGCAATATGTACATTTATAAATCTAGCTGGTGAACTTAATGGACAAATAAAAGGTTATTTAAAATTTATATCAAATTATTGTTCAGGTCAAATTGGAATAAAGATCAGGCTGTGATTTCATTGTGCACGCATTTGCTTATCCCACTTTTATGGTCTCTTTAGGACTCTTCCAGGCTTCTTCCTTCCCTCTTCTCTAGTTTTGCTTTCTGCTTTTATCTGTAGCTCTTCTTCCCACTTTCCCCTCTGGGCATCTTTTGCTTCAACTCTCTATTACAATCGGACTTATGTCCTCTGTAACACACTGAATAAAAATAAAAGATTCCAACGTGAGGCTTAGGTAAGTTTGCCACAGGTTGGCAGAGGTCAGCTCACATGTTCAGTCTGCTTTCCCTCTGTATTTGCTTTGTGGTGGGAACAGGCAAGTTGTATCACTTAATCTGAACTTTTAAAGCTAAATTGTCTAACTGGTTTACTGAGGGCAAGGGTCTTGAGAAGATTTACATGCAGAGATTAGAAGTAACCTTGGGAAAACCAGCTTTTTAAAGTTTCAACTCAGAATGACTGCAAACATTGATTTAAGGGTTGCAAAAAGAATGATAGGAAGAGACAAGAGAGAGGAAGGTAGAAAGAAAGAGAAGGAAGGAAGGAAGGGAGGGAGGGAGGGAGGAAAAAAGAGAGGGAAAGAGGGAGGGAAAGAGGGAGGGAAAGAGGGAGGGAAAGAGGGAGAGAGAGAGGTAAGGACGGAGGATGGAAGGGAGGAAAGGAAGAAAGGAAGGAAAGAAAGGAAGATCTAAGCCTCAGTACAGAAATGCTAATAGCTCATTGAGTCTTTAGGTTATGCTTTGAATTTAGTATCTCATCCTCTAATGATGCCAAACACTGAGACTCCCATTTTTCACACAGCAATGTGAGTCTTTATTGAGCACACGCCATGTGTGTTCTGAGCATTTTACATATAACCGTTTGATCTTGACAATGACCCTGTGAGATAAGCACTAATTTGATCTCCATTTCACAAATGAGAAACCTGAATTACAAGACAGGTGAAAGAACTTGCTAGAAAGCGAGGGTTTGAAACTTGGCAGACAGCTGCCTGTGAGGAAACAAGCCCCAGATATTACATAGCGCACCACAAGAAGACACCCATAAGAAGATGGGCCAGGATGTGAATACAGACCTCCCTGTTGTTCCAGCAGCACCCTGTGCTATGGGCACACTGCCCAAATGCTATGGCTTTGGTGACCCTTTCTGCCTTACGTCCCTGCTCTTACTCCTCTTTGACTTCTATTCTTTCTCAGTCTTTCTTTCTTTCACATCTTGACTTTCTCTTTTCTCTTCCTGTTTCTAGATGCTTTTCTATATTTACTAAGGTAGTATCCTTTCTTCCCTTTTCCTTCAACCTGAAAACCATGACAAGCAGGAATAGTGAAATGCAGTGGTTAAGTGTACGTAGGCCTGATTTTGACCCCTGCTCCACTGTTCTTCTGCTGTGGGACTTTGAGCAAGGTACTTAATCTTAAATCTCAGGTTCCCCATTTGCAAACTAAAACACTAGGACAAACCTCATGAGGTTAATCTGAAGGTTAAAATACATAGCCCCTGTAAATAGCCTTTTATAATATCTGGCTTATAGCAGGAATGCCTGTCAGCGCCACCACCTCCTCCATCTCCTCCTCCTCCACAGCCTCCTCCTCCTCCTCCTCCTCCTGTCATCGTCATCGTCGTCGTTATTAAATGTTATTCATTTAAAAATTATTTTTGAGTATAAAAGTCAAAATGCCTTTCCCATTAAAATTTTCCTTCTTCCTTTTAGATGGCAAATTGCTCAAGGGAGGCAACCTCTCTTTTTGAATGCCACAGATTAACAAAAGTTAAATAGTTGCTATTATAATCCAATCTCTGTCTCTAGTGTAAAGTTGGTGAAGTCTAAATTTAGAACAAATTGTTACATTAAAAGTCAATTCCACAGTGAGGACAAGGGATATATTGCTTTTTGCTTTAAAGTGGGGCATGAGCGGAAGAGGGATGGATTTAAGAGGCATCCTGCTGCCACAGGGCTTGGTGCTTGTTAAGGACACCAAGGCTGCAGGACCCAGCGAGGGTGGACCTCAAGAGGCAGAGTGATATGTCCCTTACGGCTGACCTTCAGTTACCCACTGCCTCTCAACCAACTGTTGCTTTCCCTAAAACAATCTGCCACTTGGACCTCTCCAAAGAATTGAGAAAATTGAAGGCCGCACGAATTCAACTTCTGAAAAAGCATTTCCACTCAGCCAAGGAGCGAGTGAACAGAGTTTAGGGAGATAACAGTAGTTGCTCACAATAAAACTGTCTTAATCAATACAGATAATTCTCATTTTCAAAAAAATAAACACATTATGTTCTTAACTTGGTTTAGTAAATATAAGCACAAGTTTAAATATTAAATTCCATTAATATTTGTGTTAACAGACTTAAAAGAAACTTTGATTTCTAATTTCCCAGCCACACTATACTTCTGGTTTGTAAATTTCCTATCCTAAGCATACAGGAATTTGCCCAAACATGAGGAAACTGTTTCCATTTTCTCCTGTGTTCCGAGTATCTCCCTCTTAGTGCCATGTTCACACTGCCCTATTCCCTACACCCCTTCTTTCCATTTAAGGATTGAAAAACAGAATAAGCAGATGTTCAGTTAGTCCACTGCTTGGAACACAGTTCACATATCATAATATTTAATGAACGCTGCATCCTCCTAAAGCGGATATTTAACTTCAATAACTATACAAATGGCATGCACGTGTGTCTGTCCCTTCCTTCAAATCCATGAAAAAGAAAGTCATTCTCGTAAAATATCCAAACTGCGTGTAAAAACATCCTCAGACTTGCTGTGTAAATCTCTGATGGGAAGGACAGGCGAACCCTGGAGGCTTTATTGCTGTTGTTGCTTAAATCATACTGCTACCATTCCCCGGAAATACCTGACGGTACGTTATGAATTTGGTGTTCGTGTTCCCCGGGACATTTCTGCAATACTATTTTTGAATAACAGTAATTTTTGAGTTTTTACCAACTTGGCTTCAAAGTACCATCACGAATCATTCACATGTCTTAGCCTTACTTATGCTTTTGGTATTTTCCATGAAAAGCTAGCACACGTTGCCTTTAGCAAAATGATAATGATCACAGAAATTATTTTGATCAGAAAACTGATTCGCATGGGGTAAGGGTCTCCTGGTCCATCCAGACTCACACTGGTTAGGTTAGTCAATTCTGTATTAGGTTAACAATTTACTTGCCTGCTCTGAAAATCAGTCACATTCCTCTAATCAGCCTCCACTGTTTGGATAAAGTATATCAAAACAAATCTAGAAATATTGGTTCCAAGACAATGCACCAAAATTGCTCCTTGTTCTTAATAAAGAAATCTTCTGCGCTCACGAGGGACAAGGTCTTCTAATCAGTATTCCCTCTTCTTTCTGCCAGGCTTATCTCATGTCAAAAGGAGATATTTTGAAAGAATCATTCAATATATAGACCCAAGGGACTCTCTGGGGTGGGGAAGAAGGGTGGGGCTAGCAGACACAGAGCTGCCATGTCTGTTTTTAATCTGCAGCTGCTACTGCTGATGAGTTGAACTGAGGAAGGGAATCCTGCCTAAGGGTGGAGCTGCCCTGGCTGACGCCCATCTGCCTGGCACACAGTTCATGAATGCATTTTACAGCACACCATCTGCATCTTTGAGCTCCCTAATATGTGAGAATTTCACTGTGACCTTCCAGCTCTACTGCATACATTATTTTAGCTCACATCTAGTACCCTGAGTCCTCTAACTCCTACACTGGATCCTGCTTCTCTGGAAACACCAGGTTCCAAATTGGACCAACCAGGGCTACTACAAACTCCCTGTATATTTGACCCTGCTAATTTAGAATTTCCATCTATCAGAAAGCAAATGGTTTCAAGGTTGACTCATCAAGTAAATTAGGTAGCAGTTAAAGTTGATCCCTAAGTTGTAGATAAGTCTCTTGAGGCCTTTCCAAAAAAAGAAAAATGTAGCAGAATGTTTAAAATGTAACTTGTGCTCAATAAATACATATTAAATGCACAAGAACCATAATGATTTTAAATCCCCAACAGAATTAAAAAGTCCCTTTTAATGTTCACTTGGAAAAGGCTTTTAAAGTAATGTAAGAGCCTCAGTATACACCACAAAAAACTCAGTGCTGTGTAGCTGGGGGAACAGAAATTATCATAGGCCCCCAAATCTTTGGCACTATATATATATACACACACTATATATATATGTGTGTGTGTATATATGGTTTCTAAATTTCCTATCCTAAGCATACTGGATATATACACATACGCACATATATAGTGTGTATATAAGTATATATAGTGTATATATATACAATAGCATATATATAGCACATATTGCATATATATAGCATATATACTATATATGCTATATATAGCATATATACTATATATAGCATATATAGCATATATACTATATATAGCATATATAGCATATATACTATATATATGCAATATGTGCTATATATATGCTATACATATGCTACATATATGCTATATATGCTCTATGTGCTATATATATATGCTATATATATACACACGCTATTGGGGAGAAACAGGAAGATACAATTTGCCAGAGTTTATTCTTTCCCCAAAATGGATGTGTAGAGAAGTAACTGAGCTTCCAGTGTCATTTACTCTGGTTTCTTGAAGTCTGTATAATGTGTGATCCACATACAACAGAAGGAGGGAACCTCAGCATCATCGCAGAATTTTGTTGGTTGGGAAAAAGAAATGGGAGACAGAGGAGCAGTCACTCTGAATAACTGAATGAAGGTTTAGAGCCATTGTGAAATTTTTGAATGGGGCTTATAGAATTTTGTTAAATCTAAGCCATGACTTTGGCATCAAACAACCAATAAATAACAGTGCCTCCCTTTCCCACCTTTCTGCACGGCGCAGGCTCTGCCTCCTGCTGACCCTGGCTTTTGCCTCATCCAGCCCTGCAGTTCCTCCATTGCCTTCTAGTCTTGTGAGCCTTTAGTCTTTCCAATCATATTCAGTTTCTTCGCTGACGATCAACTGTGTAACTTAGGGAAATTGTTCACCACTCTGAAGTTCAGCTTCCATATCTCTAAAATAGGAATAATATAACATCTACATCAGAGGGATTGTGAGAATCACTTTATTCCATGGAGTAAAGAACCCCTGTAGTGCCATACATAAGCACCTTTGAATCCTACATCTCTTTTGTCTATGGTTGCTGCCAATCACAGGGAAAAACCCACCCTCTGTTTTCTCTGCTCCTGCTCACATTGTCTACACTTAGGAAGATCAGCACCCCAGCTTCTCAAACTTCTCCAGAGGCTTTCCTCTAATAGCAAAAGAGATTTGAACAGATACCCATAACCTCCCAGAGATGGTTGTGGTTATCATTCAAAACAGTTTAGTGGGCCATGCTCGGTGGCTCATGCCTGCAAGCCCAACAATTTGAGAGGTTGAGATGGGAGGATCACTTGAGCCTAGGAGTCCAAGACCAGCCGGGGCAACCATATTAGTCTGTTCTCACGCTGCTAATAAAGATATACCTGAGACTGGGTAATTTATAAAGGAAAGAGGTTTAATAGACTCACAGTTCCACATGGCTGGGAGGCCTCTCAATCATGGTGGAAGGCAAATGAGAAGCAAAGTCATGTCTTACATGGCAGCAGGCAAGAGAGCTTGTGCAGGGAACTCTCATTTATAAACCCATTAGATCTCATAAGACTTATTCACTACCACAAGAACAGAATGGGGGAAACAGCTCCCATGATTCAATTATCTCCTACCTGGTCCTGCCCTTGACATGTGGGGATCATTATAATTCAATGTGAGATTTGGGTAGCGACACAGTCAAATCATATCAGCAACATAGTGAGAACTTGTCTGTACTAAAAATAAAGCAAAAAAACCTAGCTGGGTGTAATGATGTGTGCCTGTAGGCCAAGCTACTGGGGAGTCTGAGGTTGGAAGATTGCTAGAGCCCAGGAGTTAAAGGTCATAGTGAGTTATGATTGCACCGTTGCACTCCAGCCTGTGTGACAGAGTGATTCCCTGTCCCCATCTCTAAAAAAGGAAAGAAAAACAGAAAAGAAAAGAACAAAAAAAGGCTTACCACAGTATTTACTTGAAGTTTTCCATTTACCTTAAAAATTTTATACTGATTTTCATCCTATCCTTCTATATTAAAATAATTTTTAAAATATTGCTGTAAGCAATTGCAATTTCATTGCAAATATTCCAAGTAAAATTGACACTAGAGGAAGATGTGTTGTGTTCCATGGTCACATGTATCCTAGGCACAATGTCCGTAGACCCGAGGGTGTGGAAACCTGGATTTGGACAGTATGGCCTAACGGATTGTTCTATTACAGACTTGTGATATGCAGCCTCACCCTGGCTGTCATTAGGATCCACAATCTTTTCATTCATTTAATATTGACTTTCTGCCATATTATTCAGAAATATTATATTGAACATTTCCCCTCTTCAAATTCTAATCTCACTTGTATTTTCCTCACTGAAATAGATACCATCTGAAATCCTTCAACTCTAATTTCAAAAGCTAGCAAATCAACACTTAATCCCACCGTTTCCCTTTCTCTTCTAATTCCATGACTGTACCCCTCCTCTGTTACAAATTTAACTTTCCTTGAGCTCTCCTGCCTCATCTGAACTTGTGTCTCTGTCCCCCTCTTTTCTTTGTATTTTTAGTTTATTCTCCTACTTGAACCCTTCTTTCTAGCCAGTGCCCCCTGTAACCTAGCTAAGCTTACCCAATACTCAGCCTGCTAGCCAAGCATCTTGTCTTTTACTTATTAGGATTCCTAGATTTCCACTGAGACTTGAAGTATGTACACAATGAATTATGAAAAGGATTCACCACCCACGGAGAGCAGGCAACTTCAACTTTAGCTCTAAAGTCCTTAACTGCTTTTCAATTTGCACCATAAAAACAACACCCAAATGTATAAGAACTGTAAAGCTTTAGCTTTAACTGATAGCAGGTTCAAATATGGACAAAATTCCATTTGTCTTAAATGTCTTTATTAGGAAGTTTGAGGCAACAGCAAATCTTCACATAAACATTATTGAAGAAAAAAATTTTAATCACTAATTTCTGCATTCCAATAAATAACTCCTTGTCAAAATTGGAAAACTGATGTTCTGTGTTCTTAAACCAGGATCACTTGCCACAAAGAACAAAGTGGCATCTTGCAACAAGTCATTTTAAATAAGGCTGGAAGGCATCTGTGTGTTTCCTTTTTCAGAGTGTATTCATCAGTAAGGTACTAGCCTAAGATAAACCAGCACCATGGAGCCCTGAAATCACCATGGCTAAGTGGAAGGTGGCTTTGAGGTGTTCTGGCTAAGTACCAAGTAGGACTCAGAAACCTGAGCAGCAGCAGAACTGGGTCAAAGCCTAAGAACCTCTCTAAAATATCCACTTGCTGATCTGCTATCATTAACTACGCTCTCTTGAGAATGAAATTTGAAAAGGAAAGTAGCTGAATCCAAAGGTCTTTTGTGAAGTCTAATTGGAATAGAGGTTTTGAATATAAATTCCTAAAAGACACAGGAAGGTATGTTGGGGGGTAGTGGGGGAGCAGGGGTAACATTCTAACTGGTTTACATAATAAAAACCAAAGAGACTGGTAATTAGTATGCACATTTATTTGACATTCTTTAATAACCTTTCCTCTGCTTCACTTTTGTAAAGGACTATTCAGCATTTTCCCAGACTTACAGTTTGGCCCAGATATTAGAAATAAGCAGCTAATAGAGACCTGGTGTACAGAAGAGAATAACAGGAAATGCATACAACTAGATAAATTTGTGGTCTGTAGCCTGAGTCTCAGCACTAAAAGGTCAGTGGGTTATACTCAAGGACACTCAAGAACTCCCCCTGCCATTTCTTGCATAGACACCCACTATATTATGCCAACTGAGGAAAGAATATTAAAAGACAAATTTGTGACCCACGTTAACTCACACATTTCCTCAAAAGAAGGGTTGTATGTTACTTTAAGATCCATTACTGGGCTGCCAGTGACAATTATTCAGCCCTGTATTAGTAAAACTGAGTGAAATGCTGTGAAGGAGTTATTATTTTCTGAAATTGTCTTGATAAAAAAGAAAAAAATGGTAACATTTCAGATATCTTGGACTCATTCTATTTAAAGTTCAAAATATGACTGCATTGGTTTCCTATGGCTGTTCTGACTGACGCAGGAATAATACAGGGTGGTCACAGGAGAAAAGAAAATTCCAGGCAGCAGTTTCCCATGACTAAGCAAAAGGAAACCGTTGAAATAGCTGCAAAAGCGAGGGGCTGATAAGACCCTGAAGAACAAAGGTGTGGGCCAAGCTGGCTAGACCGACTGGACCCAACATGGTGCTGAATTTGACCTAGGTTTCACCTAGGACTTCATTACATGCTCATTACTATGCTAAATCACACATCTTTCCAGGGCCATGACAGTTCTGGAAACACCCACGTTTGGTATAAAAAAATGGGTGGTACTACAGTTCCAAGAAGTCTTAATGCTTTTCCAGGAATCTTCATGAATATTCTACCCAGTGGTTAAAGAAACCCATAAAAGCAGAAACCCCAAACCCTCTGGCACAACTCACTCTCATGAGTGCACCAGCACTCCCCTTTCTTGAGTGTGTACTCTTTGTTCTGCAATAGATCTCTATACTTTCACTATTTTCTGACTCATCCTTGAATAACTTGTTGTAATGGTATCAAGAGTCTGGACACCAGCTGGGGTCAAAGTCCCACTGGCATTTGGGGCCCTCACGCAGCCCACCGGCATCATTACAAATTAACACAAATGTAGTGCTGAAAACAATACACATTTATGCTCTTACGATTCTGAATGTTAGAAGTCTGAAATTAGTTTCACTGGGTTAAAGTCAAAGTGTTGACAGGTTACCCTCCCTCTGGAGGCCCTTGGGAGAATCCCTTTCCTTGCCTTTTCCAGTTTTCAAAGCTGCATTCCTTACATTCCTCAGCTCGGGGCCTGTTCTTTCCTTTTCAGATACGGTAGCATAGCCTCTTGAAATCTCTGCTTCCATCACATTGCCTACTCTGCAGTCAGAGCTCCCTCTGCCTTCTCTTGTAAGGACACTTGGAATTACATTTAGTATCCACCCAGATAATTCAGGATAATCTTTCTCATCCTCGAATCCTTAATCACATCTGCAAAGTCCCTTTTGCCATATAAGGTAACATTCACAGGTTTTCAGAATGAGGACATGAACATAAATGGCCATTATTCAGGCTACCACAATGAGTGTCCATATGGTTGTTTGATTTAAATCCTATAATGTGAGCCAGAAGAAACAAGGCGCAGTGTGGTGGCTAGATCCTTATCCCCGCTGATGCTAAGACCCATCTTGTCATTGTCCATTGTACAAGCCTGGAACTATTCAAGTTCCTACACAAAACAAGTTCAGACCCAAATCTCGGTGACTCCAGATCCGCAGCTTTGTAAAAGGGCAAGCCAGCTAGATCACGCTGACAAAAACAGAGACAATCATCCTGGGCTGGTGATTAGAAATCAGGAGGCATATTTGTAGCACATTCCAAGTGGGCATAATTCTCTGCCCTCTCATAAAAGCCCTTGAACCCAGAGCTAAACTGCAGTCAATAGCACTACTGAGGGAAAAAATAATATTAATGAAATGATAAGGATAGCTGGAAGGGGTGGGAGGACATTTTGCAGAAAACCTATAAATACTCTCCTAAAAGAAGTAGGTTAGATGGTATTGAATCTTGAGATGTCTGAACTGGGCAGTGACAGCGATTAAGTTGGCATTATAGATGGCAATAATAATTCCCTGAACAGGCTGAATAGGAACATTTTAAATACTAACACACCTAAGCCTGAATTCCAGCTCTGCCACTCACTGCTGGGTTACATTAGGCAAGTTACTTTCTGAGCCTTAGATTTCTTACCTTATAGCAAGATAAAATAAAATTATTTCTTAGGATTATGGTAAGGTAACAGGAGATCATATATTATCTGAGTGCCTGGAACACATGGCTGTTCATGTAGCTCTAAGTACAAGGGCAGTGGTAGGTGATGGAGAAGGAGTATGATGTGGAGCTAATGAAACAGCTTAAGGGCATCCAGCTATAGGCAGTGATTATAAACCTCCACCTCCGTTGCCACACTGCCAGGCATATTGGTTGTCTTGCCCTGGTTTACCGCTGTGTATGGCACAATGGTCACCTAAAGAGTTACTAAGGTTCAAGTGTAGCAAGGTCCCATGCTATCTTCCCTGCACACGTGAGTCTGTGGCATCACAGCCAATGCTATGTATTTCCGGACTTATTGTGTCTCTGACTTAATTGGCTTTAGCGTAGGGGTGCAAGCTGCAGTTTGTAGCAACACATTGAAGACTTCATTAATACTCAATATTGACTTACTGACTTGCCTCATATTGACATCAAGATGCCTGCTTATTTGCAGTCTGCTGCCACAATCATCATGGAGATTTCCCGTCAAGGCGTTTGCCACCATTAGCCCTCTTCTTCTGACTGCTTGTTGTCTGTACTTCCTGGAGGCCTTAGTCATGTATCAGCCCTACTCATTTCAAGATCACACAAAAAGGGGGGCCTTTTATAGACACTATGAACTAATCACATAAAGTAATACTATTGATAAACTGACCAGACATCATATGGGGAACATCTTTGGGTCTTTGCTACTTTTTACTGATGGTTGCACAAGAGTTTTCCTGGATCTAAAAGGCATGATTCCCCACCTACTCCCTTTTTTCCTAATCAATAGCTGTTCAGCACTCAAGGTCCAAACACTGTTCTCTAGCTACTAATTCTAATTTCTCTGGGAAAATGGCAGATAAGGACTAACTTCTAGGGAACATGTACTATTATTTATCTGTTTAAACACTGCAATTACTTTTTCTTTCATTTCTGAAAGGTTTTAAAACTGCTTATGAATTAAGTCAAAATGAAATGAGAATATGAGAGAACATTTAAAGGAAGAAACAGAGTAGGTGTTCAGGCACGAGTTTGACGGATTATAGCTTTGGGGCAATACTCTTGGCTCTAAGTTTTCCAGATGCCTAGAGTAAAAAGGGAAACACATTAATATTTTAAAAAGGAAAGCATACGTATTAGCATACAAAACTATTTTTACAACTAAACTTAAGTAGAAATTTATTATAACGGCCTTTATTATAGCATGTCAGTATATTAACAACAGCTTTGCAAAACAGAAAGTCTTATTTAAAAATAACATTTTCATATCAACATTCTGAAGGCATAGAGATATAGATTTAACTCTAAATCAATGAATGTCTTTTTTTTAAGGACCATATATCAGTTTGCCAGAACAGCCATAACAAACTAGATTGCTTAAACAATAGAAATGTATTGTTAGAAATCCAAGATCAAGGTGTCAGCAGGATTGTTTTTTTCTGAAGATTATAAGAGAGAATCTGCTCCATGTCACCCTCTGAGCTTCTGGTATTTTGCTGGCAATCTGGGGTTCCTTGGCTTGTAGATGCATCACTCTGAACTCTGCCTTCATGCTCACATGGCATTCTCCCTGTATGTATGTCCCTGTGTCCAAATGTCCCCTTTTAATGACACTAGTCATATTCTTTTAGGAGTCCACCTTACTCCAGTGTAACGTCATGTTTACTTAACTAATTACATCTGTAATGACCCTATTTCCAACTAAGATCACATTCTGAGGTACTGGGAGTTATGACTTCAACATATGAATTTGGGCGAGGCAGGGGTGGGGCACAGTTCAACCTCTAACAGATTCAGATGAGGTAGGATAAATATTTTACTTGCAAATGAGCTGTCCCAACACAGACACAGACCTGTAGCACTTAAATAGACTACAGCACTGCACAATGTCTTAAGCAAACTTTGGACAAGTCCTAGGTCATGGTTAATTCCTATCTAGGTGTGTGCAGCAAGTCTTTGCTGTTGACGACTTAGGAATGAGATTCTAACTACAAGGGACGTTCTGAATTATTTTTCCAGGAGTAATGATTAAGTAGATACATCCATACCCACTCCATTAAAACTTCACCTCAATACTCCAAGATCGTTCCAAGCTTCTCTGACTTACTGGATCTTACCAGATGTCCTAAAAACATGCCACTAGAATAAATGAAAGAATAGGACCACATCTATGTGCAGCAATTATCACTAGCAGGGAAAGTAGCTTCATTTCATGATCTACTGACATTAACTTCATATAAAATATAGGCTTATTATTATAGTAAAATAAAGATGCGCAGTCCCTCTGTGGATTATAGCATTTGAGGAAGGCCACATATTTCCTCTCCAAATGTGAGAATTAGAAAACCAAAACACAAAACAAACAAAAACACCCCCCACCCCAATGTCTAACTTCTGAGACATTTCTAAAACTAGAATACAGGTACCAGGTAATAAATAACAACCAGGTAATAAGGAAATAACCAGGTAGTGGGTAGACAGATAAAACAGAAAAAAAAAATCCTCATGATGAAGTACTCAATGTCCTGTGTAACACTACATTACAGTGATTAAAACCAAGGTTGATGCCAGGTTTTAACATTATTATTCCCACACTGCTGCCACTATCATAGACGTAACAAGCGTCATATCAACATAACATTCTATTTTTCTTGTTAAAAAGATCTATCTTTTAAATAATCTATTCAGAGGAAGCTACGTATTCTCTCTGCTATTCGATTTTTAGCATAGTTCCGGTACATATTAAATGCCAATATTTTCCAGGAATAATTATTGTGAGTAAATTTACTTTTTCTGAAGAAGAGAAAAACTCTGCAATTCAATGCTAATTGATAAAGTGGCTGTGTTCCACATGTTATTGGTTGAGAAATATAGAGGGTAGATGTTCATATTCAAATTATTAATTAAAACCTTTTTTTTTGGAACATTTCTAACATCAATCAAACTCAAAGCATCTGAAGGATTCTTGTTAACGCTAACAACCGGGCAAAAATTGATGCTAAGAAACCAAATCTTGACAGAATTCTTTACTAGTAACAAGGGAATATGCTATTCTGACTCATTATGGTAATATATTACTCTTTAACCAAATGAACAGTAAACAACTCATAGAAATACTAAATGAGAAAATTACACAGATGCTAGAATGATATATAGAAAAAATTATAAATGTTTTATGTATTTATACATAGGGTAGTTTGTTATAATAAGGCAACATTTTCCCTGAGGTGCTAGAGACGTAATACCCTGACAATGTATCTCTAAAAGAATTTTAGATATAAGCATGAAACAAAGATAGGTTTGGTTAGAAAACCCTATGCATCACAGTTTTTATTTAAAATAAAGCATTTTAGTGGCTCGCCCCTGTAATCCCAGCACTTTGGGAGGCCAAAGCAGGCAGATTGCTTAAGCCCAGGAGTCCAAGACAGGCCTGGGCAACGTGGTGAAACCCTATCTCTACAAAAAATTAGCACCAGGCATGGTGGTGTGTGCTTATAGTCCCAGCTACTATTGGAGGCTGAGGTGGGAGATCACCTGAGCCTGGGAAGTCGAAGCTGTTGTGAGTCATGATCATGCCACTGCACCCCAGCCTGGGCAACAGAGACCATATCTCAAAAATAATAGTTAATAAAATAAAGCATTTTAATGTGATATTTATTCCCTTCTCTTATTATAGTAACTTGTCTGGAAAGAGGCTCTGTACCCAGCCTTAATTTGGGTTGACAGTTTGCAATGTTAAACCTTGACGTGTGGTCTGAAAATAGTGATGAACACAGTATACAGAATATTGACTTTTCCTTATTTGAGTGGAATCTTCTGAGTTTCACAAAAAGCGTAATTTATTTACTTCATTCTGATTACCAATTTTGAAGTAATATATTATTTTATTCAAAATCCAAATTATTAAAGTTGACAGGAGCCAGAACAAAAGAGAGTCCTAAAGCTTTTCTTTAATGAGTCATTCTTTATCATTGAAAATTCCTCAACATGAAATATTTGAAACTTAATATGTTTTTTCATGTCTCTGATCCAATACTTTGTTGTACGGAGATGGCTTTAAATCAATGGTTAGTCCTATGGGTCTGGTGAAGAATTGAAGAAAAAAGTGATAGGGCAATGATAGAGTAGGATAAGAACAGACAAGAAGAGAGAAAATGAGATATTTAGAAATAAGGATGATGACAAGATCGCAAAAAATTTTTGAAGTGTTCAGGATATAATTAACTAAAAACATAAATGTATATGGGTCAAAACTGGGTTCTTCTACTCACAAGATTTGAACTTTAAAAATGTTGAAAGAAAGTGAATTCCTTTGGCCCAATTTATTTCAAAGTATGTTCTCCAGTCAGCAATAGGATATCCATTGGAACTCCTTGGAAAAAACGTACAGACCACTTTAGATAAACATAATCCACTAATACTTCATCCTCTTTCATCCTAGACCCTCTCACTGGGAAGAGGTATTTGAGATGGGGAAAATAATATTAAAAAGTTTTGGAGCCTCACAATTAAAAAATGTTTATGAAAAGAAAGTTCAGAAGTGTTTTTAAAAATATTGTGGACTCTAAAACTCACCAAAAATTATGGAATCTTTATTAGCATCAAGTAGTTATACCACAATGGCAGAGTTGAGAGCTCATTGAACTTAGGTTGTTAAAACTGTGAGAATTTTCTTTTAGAATTATACTGGAATTAATTAAAATATAAGGAACAATTGCTCAGCATAAAGTCAATAAGTAGCAAAAATAAGTGAAATACATTGGAAGAATTTAATGAAATATTTCCCTGGCCATGGCAGAAAAGCAATCATCAGCCTTGCTTGGTGAAACACCCTGGTTGATCCATGTAATGTTAACATCAGATACAAGTGCACACCTAGGCAATCAAGCAAAGGCAAGGCAGAATATTTCATATCTCATTTTAAAATAAGCTGGATCTTAGGGGAGGCAGCAGTGTGGATTCCAATGTACACTGGTGGAAGCGTCAGGGGATCTGCATTTAGACGCTTGACCATTTAAGAGTTAATTATACAAATTTGGACAGCTCATTTAACCCGGGCAAAGTAAGAACAAAACTAGAACCTTCCTTTTCAACTCACAGGATTTCTATAAGGATTAAATGACCCCCAATAAAGAGTAATATAAATTACACAGCTCTGAAAATTTTAGTGGTTACTATTGCTAAAATAAATATTTGTTAGAATTCACTTTCAAAAGAGCTTTGATATTTTTCACCTTCCCATGTAATCCTATTGTTGTGTATAAAACATGGGTTTAATTGATTCAAGTTTGTGGTCAATTAACTTTTCAAAATTCTACCTTAATAAAATGCTGAATCACGGTGCAAACATTTCAAATCAGTGCCCCTTAATACAATCATTCCTAACACAGAGCACATATTTCCATTTTCTTCAGCACTTTAAATTGAGTGCTGCTGTCCCTTTGAGAATGCAATGCCAACATCCTAATTTATTTTCAATTAGTGGTTAATTTGCTTTAAAAGGCATGTTATCAACACTTCCTAGTCCTGAGAGTTTCCTGGATAGGACAAGAGTATTGGGAACCCAACTCATTTTCCTTTTGTGAAACATTAATAGGTCACACAAAATCACAGCCTACTGAGTAAACTTTCAGAGACACACAAGGTTGCCAAAACCTCAGCATCCTTCTGTGGCAGCTCACTCGCCGATCATTTTCTCCTCAACCTTCTACAGGACAGGTAACAAAAGTCATCTGCTTAGAAACAGTATGTTAGATAAGATAGTCCCCCAAAATATAGTATAAATAGTAACTTTCCTATATGACAACCATATCAAAGTAATAACATTTTTTGTAAAACACGAAAACAAAAACTTCACTTACCAGAAATACTCTTTATAAAATAAAAATCTAGGAATAAACTCTAAAACTTTCTCAAATAACACTGTAAAAATCTCAGATTTCTGGTGTAACATAATATATTCTTGAATCAGAAAACTCACTATAGTAAAATGTCAAATTGATTCAAAGCTTTAGTTAGAGAGTAAATACTCCAGTATACTTAAGAAATTTTTTAAAGAACAATAAAACAGGAGCTGTCTTCCTGAATTTAACAATGTAAAATAATGCTACAGACATTTAAAAATCTGGCCCTGGTATTAGAATAGATAAACATATCAATGGAACAGAATAGAGAGGCCAAAAATAAACTCAGATATATATGGGAAGTCATCTATAACAAAGGTGGGACTTCAAAGCAAAGTTTGGACAACTAGGCCATATAGGGAACAACCCCAATCATTTAAAAAACAAATTTCATATGTATGAAATATCTAAATTTAATATAATAATAGATAATATATGTGTAAATATAAACACACGTATAACTATATCAGAAAATATAGGTGAATATTTGTATAATCTTGAAGAGAAAATGGCCTTTGCAAGTATGACCTAGAACTCAGAAGACACATAGGAAATATTTGGTTTGCTGATTTGATTACACACAGTAATGTAAATTTCCATGCAGTAAAAGGCAGTTCAAAGCTGAACTACATGACTCACAGTCAAAAGTTGACAGAAAATATTGAGCTCCTCCTACAAATCAAGAACTAAGGCAAAAAACCTAGTAGAAAAATGAGTGAAAGTTATCGGCAAACAATTTATTGAAGAATATCAATGGCCAATTGACATTGTTTTATTAAAATTATTGTACTGAGTTCTGAGAATGTAAATATGTATTTTTTCTCTATAAAAATTGTTCCAGAAGTTCTGAAAAATATACATTTTAAAGTTTGTTAATGATCAGGAAGTGTTCTATAAAAAAAAAAAAAAGAACTGATAAGAATTTGCTTGTGTAGTCTTTTTCTCTCATTTTTCACAAATAGATATTCTATTTATCACTATTGCTTTTTTCACTTAATTTTATAGCCACATACACACAATTTTACATTAAAAGAAAGTGACAAACAGAATGTATATTAGGAAATTAGTGACTGTCTCTAGATAGTCAGATTATGGCTGATTGTTTTCTTTTTGTTTATCTGTGTTTTCTAGATTCCTTATATTTTGCACTAAAAAAGATTTTAAGGGTATAATTTTTAAAAAATGAATCAGTTCAACTATTCTTTAAAAAATTACTCCTGAGACTTCACTTCAAACAAATCAGATAACTAAGAAGAAAAGATAAACTCACTGATATATAAATGCAACATGATTCATATACACATGGTCCTCCAATCAATCATTTGTATATTTAATTGGAACAAATTATCGACATTTCCTATGATAATTCTAATAATATAAGCCTTAGGATGTTTACTTCATCATGTAAAAACCATTTAAAGGCAAGTGAAGATATCTTGTTTTTTTTTAATACTTTAAGTTCTAGGGTACATGTGCACAACATGCAGGTTTGTTACATATGTATACATGTGCCATGTTGGTGTGCTGCACCCATTAACTCATCATTCACATTAGGTATATCTCCTAATACTATCCCTCCCCTCTCCCCCCTCCCCACAATAGGACCTGGTGTGTGATGCTCCCCTTCCTGTGTCCAAGTGATCTCATTGTTCAATTCCCACCTATGGGTGAGAACATGCGGTATTTGGTTTTCTGTTCTTGCAATTGTTTGCTGAGAATGATGGTTTCCAGCTGCATCCATGTCCCTACAAAGGACACGAACACATCCTTTTTTATGGCTGCATAGTATTCCATGATGTGTATGTGCCACATTTTCTTAATCCAGTCTGTCACTGATGGACATTTGGGTTGATTCCAAGTCTTAGCTATTATAAATAGTGCTGCAATAAACATACGTGTGCATGTGTCTTTATAGCAGCATGACTTAAAATCCTTTGGATATATCCCCAGTAATGAGATGGCTGGGTCGAATGGTATTTCTAGTTCTAGATCCTTGAGGAATCACCACACTGTTTTCCACACTGGCTGAACTAGTTTACATTCCCACCAACAGTGTGAAAGTGTTCCTATTTCTCCACATCCTCTCTAGCACCTGTTGTTTCCTGATTTTTAAATGATTGTCATTCTAACTGGTGTGAGATGGTATCTCATTGTGGTTTTGATTTGCATTTCTCTGATGGTAAGTGATGATGAGCATTTTTTCATGTGTCTGTTGGCTGTATGAATGTCTTCTTTTGAGAAGTGTCTGTTCATATCCTGTGCCCACTTTTTGATGGGGTTGTTTGTTTTTTTCTTGTAAATTTGATTGAGTTCTTTATAGGTTCTGGATATTAGCCCTTTATCAGATGAGTAGATTGCAAAAATTTTCTCCCATTCTATAGGTTGCCTGTTCACTCTGATGGTAGTTTCTTTTGCAGTGCAGAAGCTCTTTGGTTTAATTAGATCTCATTTGTCAATTTTGGCTTTTGTTGCCATTGCTTTTGGTGTTTTAGACATGAAGTCCTTGCCCATGCCTATGCCCTGAATGGTATTCCTAAGTTTTCTTCTAGGGTTTTTATGGTTTTAGGTCTAACATTTAAGTCTCTAATACATCTTGAATTAATTTTCATATAAGGAGTAAGGAAAGGATCCAGTTTCAGCTTTCTACTTATGGCTAGCCAATTATCCCAGCACCATTTATTAAATAGGGAATCCTTTCCCCATTTCTTGTTTTTGTCAGGTTTGTCAAAGATCAGATGGCTGTAGATGTGTGGTATTATTTCTGAGGACTCTGTTCTGTTCCATTGGTCTATATCTCTGTTTTGGTACCAGCACCATGCTGTTTTGGTTACTGTAGCCTTGTAGTATAGTTTGAAGTCAGGTAGCATGATGCCTCCAGCTTTGTTCTTTTGGCTTAGGATTGTCTTGGCAATGCAGGCTCTTTTTTGGTTCCATATGAACTTTAAAGCAGTTTTTTCCAATTCTGTGAAGAAAGTCATTGGTAGCTTAATGGGGATGGCATTGAAGCTATAAATTACCTTGGGCAGTATGGCCATTTTCACAATATTGATTCTTCCTATCCATGAGCATGGTATGTTCTTCCATTTCTTTGTGTCCTCTTTTATTTCACTGAGCAGTGGTTTGTAGTTCCCCTTGAAGAGGTCCTTTACATCCCTTGTAAGTTGGATTCCTAGGTATTTTATTCTCTTTGAAGCTATTGTGAATGGGAGTTCATTCATGATTTGGCTCTCTGTTTGTCTGTTACTGGTGGATAAGAATGCTTGTGATTTTTGCACCTTGATTTTGTATCCTGAGACTTTGCTGAAGTTTCTTATCAGCTTAAGGAGATTTTGGGCTGAGACAATAGGGTTTTCCAAATATACAATCATGTCATCTGCAAACAGGGACAATTTGACTTCTTCTTTTCCTGAGTACCCTTTATTTCTTTCTCTTGCCTGATTGCCCTAGCCAGAACTTCCAACACTATGTTGAATAGGAGTGGTGAGAGAGGGCATCCCTGTCTTGTGCCAGTTTTCAAAGGGAATGCTTCCAGTTTTTGCCCATTCAGTATGATATTGGCTGTGGATTTATCATAAATAGCTCTTATTATTTTGAGATACGTTCCATCAATACCGAATTTATTGAGAGTTTTTAGCACGAAGGGCTGTTGAATTTTGTCAAAGGCCTTTTCTGCATTTATTGAGATAATCATGTGGTTTTTTTCTTTGGTTCTGTTTATATGCTGGATTACATTTATTGATTTGTGTATGCTGAACCAGACTTTGTATCCCAGGGATGAAGCCCACTTGATCATGGTGGATAAGCTTTTTGATGTGCTGCTGGATCTGGTTTGCTAGTATTTTATTGAGGATTTTTGCAACGATGTTCACCAGGGATATTGGTCTAAAATTCTCTTTTTTTGTTGTCTCTCTGTCAGGCTTTGGTATCAGGATGATGTTGGCCTCGTAAAATGAGTTAGGGAGGATTCCCTCTTTTTCTGTTGATTGGAATAGTTTCAGAAGGAATGGTACCAACTCCTCCTTGTACCTCTAGTAGAATTCAGCTGTGAATCCGTCTGGTCCTGGACTTTTTTTGGTTGGTAGGCTATTAATTATTGCCTCAATTTCAGAGCCTGCTATTGTTCTATTCAGGGATTCAACTTTTTCCTGGTTTAGTCTTGGGAGAGTGTAAGTGTCCTGTAATCCCAGCTATTTGGGAAGCTGAGGTGGAGGTGGCAATGAGCTGAGATAACACCATTGCACTCCAGCCTGGGTTACAGAGTGAGACTCTCTCTTAACCAAAAAAAAGAAAAAAGAATTTCACAGTTAAATTTACAGCTGGTTAAATGAGTTTTTCCCACTTATTAAAGTATTTCAAAGAAAGCTTTGTTCACTAAGAAATTGACAAAAAATTTAAGGCATGATCTTGCAAGAACATTAAAGTCAGTAATAGCCCTACAAACAACAGAAAAATTATTGTAAAAATATATCTTGAAGATGATGCCTATTTTTAAATGATCTGTCTATTTTGTTTAAGTTAGCACTGGCGAAAGAGGGGCAGAGCAAATCTGTAACTCAGGTCCACAAAAGAAATATTATACACAACAAAAATGTAAATAAAATGCTTTTCAAATCAACTAACAGGAATAAAACATAAATCTGAATTCACGATCCAGAAAAGTGGCTGAAGAGTGGCTATAATATACACTGTCTTAAAATTAAATAAAGTCAAAGTCTTATTTGAATTAGGACATAAACAAAACAGAATTTCAAGTAATTCAGCAATGTTTTTCCCTTCATAGTCAAATACAATTCTGCTGACAGCGTAATTTCTAGCATCTGTACCCTGGAGTCAAATGAATATAAAGATGGAGAAAATGCATTTTCTTATTTAGGAAAAAAAGAGATTCGAAATTTAGGGGAAAAAAACCTAGGGCTTTCCCAAATTAGAGGACATTTGTATTAAAAGACGGATTGTAGCTCAAGGCTCAAAAATCCTGTAGAATCTTGTCTCATCTAAAATCCACTTGGCCCATCTCTTCTCACGCTCCAAGTGCTTTTGCTTGTTCTCTGCTCAGCAGCACTTCTCATCTGGCCGCTGGATCAACACATGCTTTGCTGACACTGCTTAAAGGACCAAGATTAATTTTCTATAAAGTGTAGGTAGATGGAGAAAAACCAGAAGGATTCACAGGACTAGTCTGTCATTCTAACAAACAGAAAAGCCAGAAAAAAGGAAGAGAAGGGAAAAGGAAAAAGGAAGGAAGAATGAAGAAATTGATATAGGAATTAAAAAGAAATTATTCAGGCAGATAGTGTAAGGAAGTCCTTGGTAAGGTTTCCCTTTTAATGAAAAGCAGTTCCAAACTCGTTTCTTTTCTCACAAAGAGTAGCCTGTAAAATCGAGCTGCAGACCTAGATAAGCAAGCTGAAAGTTTGCACAGGTGAATGCTGGAAGTTGTGCCAACAGGAAAGGGGCCACCTGGGAACCAGGCATGTTCAAAATGACAGCTCCATCTTTCCTTTTCCTTGCCAACCACGTGCGCAGTAGAGAGCAGAAAACATGGCTGCAGGTCAGGAAAGACTCCATTTGCATCGTGATTAGGGTGGGGCTGACAGCTTCCACGTGTGCTGTGTAAATGTCACGCCTGGTCCAACCAATCTCTGGGCCCCATGTAACTCAGACACCACCTCCTCAAGCCTGTCTATAAAACCTGTGCACTCCGCCACAGGCCAGAAGATCCACTTGGGCACCTCTCTCTCTGCAGGACACAGAGCTATTTTCCTTTCTTTTTCTTTTGCCTATTAAACCTCCCCTCCTGAACCCGCTTGTTGGTGTGTCCGCGTACTTGATTTCTTCGGCATGAGAGGACAAACCTACGGTATTTACCCCAAATGAGGCTGCTTCAAAATCATTAAGTGAAGATATCAAAGCATCTAATTAACAGTCTACAAAGCTTAAACCAGTTGATGAGGGAGAGTGTGCGAGAGTGTGCAGTACCATGTAAGGGCCAGAGAAGCTTCCCCAATCCCTGAGTAGGTAGGCTTCAGTCATGCACCATTATTTATCCACCTAGATGTGGGTCCAGGGAATTGAGTCCAGACAGGCCCATCTGCAAAAATGTGAGGTGAGTGTTACAAATGTAGGGTTGGAAGACAGACATCTGAGCATGTGATGTGATAAATGATAAAGGAAAGGAGATTACAGGATGCCACGGAACACGTAGCAGAGGCAACTCATTTAAACTAGGGGGAAGGAAAATATTTTAGCTGAGACTGAAAGCGTGGGAAGGAGTTAGGCAAAGCAGGGAAAGGGTGTTTTCTCTGAGAAAAAGGAAATGGAATCTGTAAATGCCCAAAGGCAAGAAATGTGTTAAAGAATTAGTGAAAGTTGTCTTGGAGGAGAGTACTGGAGACCAACCAGGTAGGATTGGACCATCGGGATACTGGAAGGTCTTGTAGGTCGTATCAGGGACAATGGGAGCCACAGACAGTGTAAGCAAATAACTTGAAAAAATGAAACTCACTTAATGACTGGCACTATATATAATTTTACTTTTAAACTAGAAGCAATTAAGAAAATTTAGACTAGAGGACAATTAAGAGTTTTGCAAGGCCCCAAGGACATTTTTATGGCTTTTAGTCATCACTATACTTTACTGGAGATGAACCCAGCACATCCTACAAATGACCTTTTAGCTTTATCACCTGATATATGTACTATGATTTAGCTGTTTCTTATGGAAATCTTTATTTTTCTCTTTTTTTTTTTTTTAAGTTCTGGTTATTTGGACTACTGGTTGGTTGGATCACGAATAAATGCTTGTTATATTTTAGAAATGTTAGAAGTGTAACTCTCAAATTTGTAAGAATTCCTAATATTTTATAATTCCAAAGATCTATAAACTGGTGTACTCCAGACCATTTTTGATCACGTATTTCATCAACAAAATGTTTTTGAGCTGTACCTTATATGTATATCATAGTAATAGTACATAATTTCAAATATAAATTATGTATTACTATTATGCACATTATTAAAAATTTATGTATATTTTAAAATATATACAAAAATAGGAAATAAAAAACAATGAGAAAAAAAAACCCAGAAACTGAAGTTCTAATAGAGGAAATAGAACCCTCCCAAGAGGCTATGTTGTGGACCACTCTGGAAACCATATGAAATATTTTAATAAGTGATTCCTGATTTTTTTTTATATAGATAACAAGTTCTACATATGGGATATTTTATTTCTGATTTGAAGAAATATTATATTATGCATGGAGCATTCCTAATTCTTAATTTATAGGCACACCTTATCAGGTACTTAATCAACAGGTTCTCAACTATTTTCATTACAAAAAATATTCCAACCACAAGAATCACTGAGATCACCATTTACTCTTGAATGGATTCATCATGTTATGTCACCACGTCCTGGACAAGGAATTTCAAACATGTACAGTTGTATGGCCTTCTCGAAGCCTTATGTTTCTTACTGCAAGGAACAGAGAAGAACAGATAGATTTAATATTTAAAAATTAACCCTAAAGGCCTCAGTAAAAGAAAAATAAAGAGGGTAAGAAGAAAAAAAATGTGTAGTAAAAAGGACCATCATTTAAACCTCTCCATAAGCTTCCTAAATAAAAGAAATAGTTCAGTATTATCTTTTCTTTATTGAGTAACTGCCTTTAAACATACCACTGAATATTCTGCTGTAGTGGACAGACCATGGTTCAGGTCTGTCCGGTTTTGACCCAGCTCTGCCACTTACTGTGTGATATTAGGCGAGTTACCTAACCCAAGTCTTTTATTCTTTATTTATAAAATGGATTATAGCAGCATCTACCTCCTAGGATTGCTGGGTGTATTACATTAAATAATATATGTGAGGTGCTTAGCACAGTGTCTGGGCTACTGTAAGTACTCAATAAACCAGCATAATTGTTCAAATAAGTAAAAGGATATGTGAAACATAACATTGCCTTTTCTGATAAAGAGCCCAGGGTTAATGTGAATTATAAACACTTTTTTAAAAATCTTGTTCTTACAGAATTTTTGTCTCCCTTGGTGATCACAGTGTCCTTTCAAATGTCTGTCTGAATCAATGCCATTTTTTTAGATTAAAAGGTACAGATAGGAGGCTATCAAACTTGCTCTGCAAATCAGCAGAGTCCTGAGGGCCAAGGGGATGGATGAGATAAAAGTAATTAAATTACCAAATGTAGTGGCTTCTAGCGGCAGTTTTAGCTTATGCCAGGCAGACTGCCCAAGGTTGAACAAGCCGTGAGAGTGAGTGGGTAAATGAGGTGGAAACTTCAGTTCCCAAATATAGGAGCCAGCAGCTACAATACAGTTATTAGGAGACAAAGGAGAAACAGTTTCAAGGAGGAAGAAGGCTGGAAAAGTACAACGTGCGTGCTCACGTACTTCTTTCCTAAATCTAGTATTTACCTGTACATATACTGTGCTAGTCATTCTCACAAGCTATCTTTCTCCTCATATTTTACAGATGAAGCAACCAAGGTTTAGAGACAATAAACTGCTCACCCAAGATTATATAAAGAAAGCAAAAATTGCAGTCAGAAGTGGCATTTGTTGGTTGTAGTAACAGTTATCATAATCTGTGCCATGGACATCAGAAAGGCCAAGTGTGAAGGAGCTAAACCAAGGAGAAACTGTTTTTTAAGTGGGAGGTTTAAGACATACCAGTTGACAGACAGAGGCATGTTTGCATTGATAAGTCACTAGAGTAAAGAGGTAAAAATCCTAAGAGATTTCACATGGCTGATTGATTGCTACAGAAACAACTTCCTTGGTATCTGATGGTTATAAGCTTAATGATTCTTGCTTTGGTTCCATGAATGAATTGGCATCATTATGGAGAACTGAGGAAATGCAGACTTTTGAGGCAGGGAAACATTTCATTTAGCTCATATACATGATAAAAAGAAACAGATTATGTAATTACTACACATCTGTGATCACATTTTTTAAAATAGAGCTCTTCCTGAATAATTAATCACATCTCTTGATTCAGGCCTTGGTAGTTTTTAATAAATTTTAAATATTTATGCCTTGTTGCCAACTATTTAATTGCTTACCAACTGCACAATATACAGTCACTTTGGGAGAGGAATAAAGAGGCTGATAAATAAAAATGGTGCTATCCACAGGCTGAAATTTTTTAACCTCACCTGTACTTAAAGTACCCAAGAACTTTTCAGAGCTACCTTTCAGAAGTGTTTTCAGATTTTATACAGTCTTCTTCAAAGAGTTCTGCTCCTGTAATGTTGTTGAAATATATTTGGACACCTAAAGCGTGTGCCATAGAGACTGCTTTTCTCCTAGGAACATTATGCCTGTAATTAGTAGATATTATCAGGAAGATGATAGAATTTAAGTTTATGCATCGGGACCCATGCAGTACAGAAACCCTGGCAACCAATGACCAACCAGTCCGGATTCATTCAGCTTTTGCTACTAAAAAAATTCTTAGTAAGCTAGACACAAAAGGACAAATATTGTATGATTCCATTTACATGAGGTCCCTAGAATAGGCAAATTCACAGAGACAGAGTTAGTATAGTGATTACCAGGGTCCAGGGAAGAGAGAAGCAAAGATTTGTTTAATGAGTACATTGTTTCAATTTGGGATGCAAAAATGTTCTGAAGATGGATGATGGTGATGATTTCACAACAATGTAAATATACTTACTGTCTCTTAGCTGTACACTTAAAATGGTTAAAATTGTAAGTTTCATGTTGTTTATATTTTGCCACAATAAAAAAATTTTAAGCAATAACAACACCAATAGTATTCACTAGTTTTGACTGCCCTGCTATATGATATGCTAAGTGCTTTTCACGAATTTTGTTATTTAACCCCTAAGTAAGCACTGCAGAGAACGTGATATAAAAGCTTAAGTCACCTGCTTAAGCTTCACACAGGTAGAAAATGGCAGAGTAGGCTTTGGACCTAAGTTTATTTGCAAAGCCCACACTCTATCATTATATGTTTAGGATTTTATAGAACTTTTTAAAGTTTAGATGAAACTTTGATTTATTTATTTTTTCATATCAAATCAAGAACAATGTTTAAATAAATAAAATCACCAAGCATCAATGTTTTAATGCCAACAAGTGGCCTTACTGTCAGCTGATCTTTTTCTCTTCTTAAACTCTCCTTCATCTATGGAACCTCAAACATACAACAAAGGCAACCCCAGGCTTAGTATCCTTTTCTCTGGTAGTCAGTTGTAATTTTGACAATAAGAGGGAGGAAGAGAAAAGTGAATTCACTCCGTTTCCCTAGCTGTCCTCCACTATTGGTTTCAGATCATGATGCCACTTATGAGCACCTGATTGCCTCTTTTTCAATTTGGGCCAGTTCACTCCTCCTTAGACAATCTTATGGGACCCTGCTCCCAGAAAATCACCATATTGATGCCAACCTTAATGCGGACCCCGGATTGGCATAGCACACTACAGCCCAGAACTTCTGGCTTAAGCCATCCTCTCACCTCCACTTCCTGAGGGCTTCTTGTATGATTTCTAGAATGGACTTCTGTTAGTTTGTTTTTACCCCATGTCACACCCTGCTTCACAAACTGTCACTTCCTGTCCCATGGGTAGTCCCACCAGGGGCCCTTACCTCCTTGATAGGCAAGTGACCCCAAGAGACAGAATCATTTTGAAGGAGTAGATGCTGACTCTGCTGCCACTTAGAGACAGCTTGCTTGAAAAGAAGCCAGTACCTAGATCACCAGAGCTGAGAGATGCAGAGAGTCCTGCTGATGTTGTCTAATAATGTCTGACCCTTGTTCCAGGAATGGCTGGCATGCAATGGGTGTCCAATTATATTTTATTTGAAATAACATGTCATCAGACCACTTTATCAGAACTCCAAGATCTTGATATCTGAAATGAGGCCTTAAGTACAATCTTTTCTCATTTCATTTCTTCTGTTAATTTACTCAATGAATATTTTATATCACTGAATTTTGTTCTTATGACACAAGAACATAAACAGGTAATGATACTCCGGTAAATGCAGTGTCAGAAACATAGAGTATTACAGGAGCACAAAGGAAGCACCTGAACCCTTGTGGGAGGAGCATTGCAGGCTGAGGATGGAAGGTGCAGGCCCCAGTAGGGTTGTGCTTGGTGGTTTAGGAACATCAAGGAGGCCAGCTGGCCTGTCTCCTTTGCTGCCCAACTTTGACTTTCTCCTCCTGTTAAGGTGGCTAACCAGGTAATGTGATGAGGCCTATTTTTATCAAGCTTATCTTTATCCTTTCTTCCTTTAGATCTCTTTCACCCCTACTGTTATGAGTACCTAAGAGTAGAGTACCATGACTCTAAACCGCCAGTCCTAATCTCTGCACATGACTCCAAGCAAGAATTTCCAATTGCTTTCACTAACTCTCCTCTTGGGTCTCTCCCTGGTTCCTGCAGATCTACATGCTCCCCAACGAATTCACATCCTCTCCACCTCACAGCACATTCATTCACCTCATCTTCCTGGTAATATTTTCCCTGATAATGGCTCATTTTATTATTAGGTCCATGAGGTTTACAAGCTCAGAGTCACCTTCTTTGCTTCCCCCTGCCTTATATTTCATATGTAATCGGGTATTCAGACGAGATCACCAATAGTCAAAGCTCCCTAAATAGTCCCTAGTAAGCCACTAAACTAGATCAGATGTATGTAAGTGGGCAATCATTCTCTGGCTATTGCAATCAAGAGGAAATGAATTTTTCCTCTTTGATTTATCTGCAACATGTTTTATCTTTACCTGGAAACTTCTATTGAGAAAAAATGTGGAAAACCACAAACCACACACTTTCAGATGAACTTCCATGATGAATGCATTGTGAAAAAAAAATCATTTTAAACACAATGAAAACACTTGAGTGTAAGTCTTCATGCATCACTACAATCTCATTTAAGCCAATCTGGATTACCAGCTGGGTTCCCCTGAGCTGTTCCTGTGGTGTCAGAAATCCTGAACTATTTTATATTTCTTCATTAATGGTACTAAGTAATATATAGTCTCCAACACCACTTCAGTGCTATTCAAGGGCTCCTGAACAACACAAATCATTCCTTATCAAGACAGTACACATATTCTTTCCATCATATTTTTTTAAACTTGCAAATATCATTTCTTTAGAAAATGTTCTCTTATTAACCTCATTCACCCTTGTGTACTTCAGCATTTAAGCCTAAATATTTGCCAATTCTGATAACTGGGAAGTAGGCAGTTCATAGGAACAGTAACAACAACAACAAAAAAAAGTATCAATAACAATTAAATGAATTCAATTTTAATGATGTAAAGACTTCATTTTAACTCTAGTTAGGATATATGTTGTCTAATAAGGAGTTAAGAATAACTGACATGTAGCATAACAAAATATCAATGGAAAAAATAGTCTTTGCACTGAAACCATTTTTCATATGTAATACTTGGACAAAAAGCAAAATAAAGTAGAATTATACAAGGTGTAAAAGTTATCCCTTGTCAGAGGATTGCTGAATCTGAAATTTTATTTTAATGTTAGCTAAAAATTAGAAAATATATTTAATATATTTATTTCTAAATGTTTTCTTTGCTCTAGGGTGTGTGCTTGTCAAACTTTTTTGCTTCACAGCACATGTAGAAAACCATCATCTTTGTATAGCACTCTGGTCTAAGTAGATGAAGCTTCTCACCGATATAAGAAGAGACCTGGGATGCTGGGCTCCAGGTCCTGTCCAGCAACGTCAAAGGCTGAGGGCATCAGTACCTGGGTATACCTGTAGCACATTCATGGCTGAGAAGGTCTAGTCTAGAAAGTGGGAAGGCATATTGCATAGTGGTCCTAAGCTCAGTTCTAGAATCAAACTAAAGGACTTCCCAGTCACTAGAGCTCACTGCCCTTCAGTTGCTTCATCCATAAAGGTCTAATAAAGTCTACCTCATATGGTTAGGTTATTCCTGTTAAGTGCCTGGACAGTTGGAGCTCAAAAAACGTGACCTATGGCATTGTTCCAAACCCTGGGATAATCCCAAAAGACTATGAGTAAGCCAGATCAGCTGCAGTGGAACAGAAAGGCACACAGCTTCCCAGGAGATGAGTGGGCGGATCAGGAAAGAAAATGCTATGTAGTTACTCTGGAAATCTCCGTGCTCTTCTCTTAAGAGCAATGTCACAACTAAACTAGATTGTGGCATTTATTTTTCCAAAGAATAACTCCAGACATTAAAAAGTATAACTCAATGGGCAAACAACCAATTTACAGGATTCACAACACAGATCCTTATTTCAGAAATAACTCTATGTTCTACACTAAAAAAAAAAAAATCATTTAAACTATTTTTTTTATTTTGACCATACCAGCATATAAACCTAAGATAACATAGGCTTTGCAATACAACAAGTTAATATGAAAATTTTGTAAGTTTGAATGTAAATTTAATGAAGTCAAGAGGTAATTTTACTTATGAAAGGAGCTATAACATGAAATAAACAGAGTACTTGTTAATATGAAAAGAGTGTTAATACTTAAATATTTTTAGATAGAGTTTAATTCTCAAAGTTTTCCATCTCTACCTTGTATGTGTAATTAGCATCATTTAGTCAATTCGCATGTTCTATGATGGGGACAAAATTAATTAGTACTTTACTTACCACTAGATAAAATTAGAACATAAAATCAATATCTGAAATCTGTGGAGAATTAATTTCGGGTTTTCTGTGTTTTCACCTATAGAAAATTTGCTTCAAAGAAATTTCTTTGCAAAATTAAAAAATAATTCTACTCTAGAATAATATAAATCTCAAGAAGCATAAAAAAGAAGAAAACTCAAGATGGACACATTTTCAACATTAATTTATCAAGGTAGCTGGGCAAAAATACTAGGATACATTTATTGCCATTATTTCTAGTGACAGGAATAAGTTCATATATCTGAAGCAAGAGATATCACATGACATGCTCAGTAGAATTTATCCAAATATGCTTTGACTGAGTCCCAAACATTTCAGTGACTTTTTGTTTGCTTGTTTTATATTGGCTGGATTGTCAGTATACCTTCCCAGTTATATATCTAATGACGGTAATAATATGCAGCTCATTTATGCACATTTTCCCCTGGAAACGTAAGTGCATATTTTTTCATTTTGATTTTTTTGTTTTTGTTTTTTTGAGACTGAGTCTTGCTCTGTTGCCCAGGCTGGAATGCAGCGGCATGATCTTGGCTTACTGCAACCTCTGCCTCAAGGGTTCAAGCAAGCCTCAGCCTCCCAAATAGCTGGAATTACAAGTGCCTGCCATCATGCCTGGCTAATTTTTGTATTTTTAGTAGAGACAGGGGTTTCACCATGTTAGCCAGGCTGGTCTCGAACTCCTGATTTCTGGTAATCCGCCCACCTTGACCTCCCAAAGTCCTGGGATTGCAAGCATGAGCCACCATGCCCAGCCCGTTTTTTTGTAATGTTAATAAAAATTTAGAGGCAACAAGCCATGGTAATTAGAAAAATATATTTTGAAGTTTAGGAAAATCAAGAATTTATTTTTAATTGAGTAGTGTTAAGCCAATCACATAATTTTCTTTCTACTAAATTATTTCTATAATCAGAGGACAAAAATATCTCTTATTACAAAGGCAAAGAGCCAGTATTTATTCATTTATATAATCTATATGAATTATTACTATGAGTCATTTAAACATACTTAGAAATCATCTTGATAAATATAATATTTATGACTCTTTGGAACCCATTTAATTAATATGAATTTTTAGTTCCATAAAGAATGCTTGCAGTTTTAAAATACTGTTTTAGGGGATGATATTTTCAGGGTAATTGATGTATTTTCTCGTCATTTCTAAAAATCTGTGTCTATACATCTAAAATAAACTCCTCTCCTTTTTGTGAAATATAAAATTATCTAACATAAAAGTAGATTTTTAAACATAAACACTGGAACTACTGAAAGTACAAGTACAATTTCTAAATCCTAACGACCATATTCATTATACTGAATTCTATAATAACACTCTTTAATAAATTCATTTTAAAAATTCAGAAAGTTTCTATCAAATTCACAAGAAATGAAATGTTTTTGTTTTCAGTAATCCAGAAAAAGTAAGATCCTTGGTATAGCATAAGTGTGAGTATTAAATTATATCCCCTGGCATTTACATAACACATTAAAAGTGAAAAATGATTAATGTCAACACTTTTAAATATGTATTAAATCCAATAAAGTAAGCAAATAATATTAATATTTGAACTGTAAAAATTAATAATAATTTTACTATTTCACAAGTCAACAAATGTATAATATATCTTCTAGGTACCAGGCATTGTACTAGGTGCTGCCATATGGTAATGACTGAGACAGAAAACAAGACAAATGCTTCCGAGAGGGCAAGGATGTTGAAGCAAGAGAATTGAGTGTACCTTAGTAGGCATCTCTAAAGCTCCATAAAACATTCTATTTCCATATATCTGCTTCAGCTGAACGTTAATCGGAGTCCCTGTTCTATTCCAGAAAAGAGAAAGAAAGCAATTGTGCATAGGCTAAACAGAGAAAGGAATAGAGATTGGCTTCTTCTTTTGCTCTGTGAAATGGTAAGTAGTATCGAGTAACCCAATATACTACTAGTGATTTCACTGTTAAAATTTTGAATTTTAGAAATTAGAATAATACGCAACAGTACATTCTTCAAAACAGATAAAGTAGGAAATATTGTAAAGTTGTAAATATAGCCTAGAAATTAATTTAGAACAAAAGACTTCTTTACAATTTGATTTCCAAATAAAATCATAGCAGACCTTGTTTCTTTGAACTTGACAATAAACAATGTGATTTTAAAGGTCATCTTGTTTCCAAAATATATTGTGCACTGAAAAAAAAATTAAAGATAATAATAGTGTGTATAGCACAGTCCCATTATAGTCAGTGAGGCAAATGCATACAAACATATGTTTATATACTTGCACAGAAAGAGAAAAAACTCCAGTGTTTTACACAGACTGTTAGCTATGAATTACCTATACCTGCAAAAAAAGATGACTGTTAAAATGCCCATTACAATGATAATTTAAAATATTACACAGACCTAAGAAAGAGCATAATACTAAATAAAATGGAATATAAAATGTAATAAACACATGTTTCTGCATTAGACAGTATGTATAGAATAACAGATGAGAATAAATTAAGTATTTTAGGGAGGTGGAATGAAGGTTTAGATTTTCAAGTTAAAAATTTAAAATTTATCCATGCGCCTTCATTCTGGTAATAGCATGTTGTATTTAATTTTTCCCATTTTAAACCTCTGATTTTTATTTAAACTTTTCAAAAGATAATTTGTTTTCTAAATGCTATTTATTGATATTACTTTTTAAATATAATATATTCTATGTACACTAGGTCTCATTCTAGACTTTCTCTTCTGTTCCATTAGTCTAACTGTTTCTTCTGATTTCCATGATTTATACACATTAAATTTTGGTACAGGAAGTCCTTCTTTATAATTTTCTTTTCAAAGTTTTGCTGGCCATTTTCACAAATTTTTATTGCAGATGATCCTTGCATCATTTTGTTAATTAAAAAACAAGAACAATGCTTTGGAATATTTATTGTAAGGAAACTACATTGATAGGATAAGTTGAAAGAACTCAATATGTGATGTGACTCAACTGGCCTCTCTCACCTCACAATAAGGGCACAGTCCTGCTTACTCATTCCCAGCTAAAAGTTAGAACTGACATTTAAATATAAAACAAATATATAACAAGCTCTGTAAGAAACGCAGTAGGGCATTTTTCTTTCTTTTTTATTCTAAGGGGGTGATATGAAATACACTAAATCATAATAAACAAGGTAATTCTAATTTGATTACAAAATTTTAAAATGCTTTATCAAGGGTTGATAGGTGCAGCAAACCACCATGGCGCATGTATACCTATGTAACAAAACTGCATATTCTGCACGTGTATCCCAGAACTTAAAGTAAAATTTAAAAAAAAAAAAATGCCCTATCAATTCAGAGGTTAAACAACCTCAAATTAAATCAACTCATTTGTCAGAAGTATGAAGCCAAGAAACTCAATGTACTCAAATTTTTAACTTGAAATTCAATGGTAACAGCTGCACCTAAACAAGCTAATTCTTAACTTATTACTCAAGAGTAACTGACACCCAAAAAAGACATAACTGTAATTCTGTTGTTGTTTGTTTGTTTTGAGATGGAGTCTAGTTCTGTCACCCAGGCTGGAGTACAGTGACGCGATCTCGGCTCACTGCAACCTCTGCCTCCCAGGTTCAAGCAATTCTCCAGCCTCAGCCTCCCAAGTAACTGGGACCACAGGTGCGTGCTAATCCATCCAGATAATTTTTGTATTTTTCGTAGAGAACGGGTCTCATCATGTTGGCCAGGCTGGTCTCAAACTCCTGACCTCAGGTGATCCACCCGCCTCAGCTCCCAAAGTGCTGTGATTACAGGCGTAAGTCACCGTGCCTGGCCACATAATTATAAATTATTTGGTCTCTTACACCTTAGTGAAAATATTTGAGCCTCTTTTGTCACTGAATGCTCCTCCATACACTGTGCCCTGCAGAAATGGTCATTAATTCTGTCACTTAAAGAAAGCAAAGCAGTGAGAAAAAAAATTCACATTTCTCAAGTGTCTGTAATGGATGGCTTAGGTCTTCTGCATATGTTATCATCATTTCATAACTTTTGGTGGTGGGGGGAAATGTAGCACAAAAATTGTGATCCAAAACCAAATCAAGTTTCACTTCTCTGACATCAGAGTTAACTCATTGAGTACTTTAATTCAGAACCTTAGGTTAAATGACTAGTAAAAGCAGTTCCTATATACACTTCAATCTTTCCATAATATTACAAATAAAATTGTTTCTTTTGATCTGTTTGAATAAATCCTATGTTGTTTCTAATTGTGTCTATCAAATCAATAAGTACAAAAGGTTTGTAAGCTAAATTCAAAGAATTCCATTGATAACATCTGCTCCTAAATGTTCAGCACACATTTTAACCCTGAAAGCATATTATGAATATATGCATCTCCAGAACTTTATCATTTCTTAAGCTTGAAGCTAATGCTAGAGCAAAAATTATCTTATATCTGACCTAATGTCCTACATATACAGCCAGGAGATATGACAAGGCTTGCAACTATTCCTTAGGAATAATTTTCCTTTCTTTTCAATTACTTCTTATAAGTATCTCTGCATTTTTAAAGAAGATTCTGCTTTTTTTGCTGAGTAGAAAGTGTATCTACTTTGACATGTAGCAAACTTTTCTATCACTAACTAAATACCCTAAAATTCATTTTTCTTTATTTCAATGGCAAAGACTTAAAACTAAAGGATTGTGGCGCACACACACACACACACACCCCCCATATATAAACCATAAGTCTCAAACTATTCATTATCATTAGATATGCAATTTTCTGGAAATTAATATTTTTGTTGTTGTTGTTTGAGATGGAGTCTTGCTCTGTTACCTAGGCTGGAGTGTAGTGGCAGCGATCTAGGCTCGCTGCAACCTCCGCCTCCCGGGTTCAAGTGATTCTCCTGCCTCAGCCTCCGGGGTAGGTGGGACTACAGGCGCATGACACCACTCCCGACTGATTTTTTGTATTTATAGTAGAGATGGAGTCTCACTGTGTTAACCAGGATAATCTTGATCTTCTGATCTCGTGATCCTCCTGCCCTGGCCTCCCAAAGTGCTGGGATTACAGGCGTGAGCCACCGTGCCCAGCCGGAACTTAATATTTTTAAAGAATTCAGCTTTAGTCAAATTCTATGAAGTTTAAGTGGTTGTGGAGTAAAGTTTTCAATAAATTAGGAAATTCTAAAGGTGCTCTGGAGCCTCCCGTGTCACCAAGGCAACATAGGCTGGATGCTGTTCTGTCACTGCTTCTGCTGGCCTCCTGTTACCACTGAGTTGACTAGCATAGAAAGACAGAATGGGGCAATGATACACTGAAATGCTCTGCCACTAACTTTCTCTCACCCTAGGAAAAATCCTTTTTTCAACATGAAAAATCTGAACTAGATAATCTTTATTACTTTCAGGTTTAAAACATGTTTTTCTAAAATTAAACTAATTTTAAAATAAATTTCACTGGAATATGAATGTTGAGGGTAGAGAACACAGAATGAGTTTTCCCTAAGTCCTGCAGTTCTCCAGGAAGGGTATCAGATATGTTTCATCATATGAATCTTTTGATATTCTTATTTAGGAAATCAAAGAATAAAATGTTAACAAAGCATCCTAAGATTGATTAGAGTTGGGATTATATTTAACCCCAGGGACAAATCAGTTACTTGGTCTAGAGAGCCATGATTCTGCTAAAAAGATAGTTGAAAACTAAAACAAAATTTAGACTGGAATGGACCTTAGGTAAAGGATCTCAGCCTCCACACTGTAAATATGTGGAAATTTTTTACCTGCACAAAATTATGTAGCTAACTGGCAAGAGTAAGAATTAAAATGCATTATGTTTCTTAACTCCCAGACAAATGCTATATTTACTTGTATAGTATCAGTATCTTGTGATGTAGGCTAAGGATATCTCTAATTAACAAGTTACAACACACTAATATAAATTATAGAAGGCTTCTCTCTCTCAGTATTTAAGTAGGCTTCAGTCACTCCTATCTTAACTGAAAAGCCCTTCCTCTGCAGTTTTCCAGTCTCACACTCTTACTAGGCATCAGAATTAGCTGGGGCTCTTACATAAAAGTCAATGCCCAGGCCTTACGTGGAAAGGTTATGATTAATTGATGGTAATGGCCAGGTATGGGCTATTTATTTTTAAGTTCTCCAGGTGACTTTAATATGAGAGAACTACAGTCTTACCTCTTCATCTTTTCCTACTCCTCAGCTACTGCTTTCTCCTCTTTAACTCAGTCTGACTTTCCAACACTTACAATGACATAATTAGTAACTATATTAAAAACTTCAAAAGAGGTATGAAATTTACAGTAAAGGGTAAAGAAGTGCAAGTCTCTTTGAAAAGCAGGCCCCTTTCTAACAAGCCTCAATGTTTATATTGTATTCTTTCACTGCCACTGCTAAACTTATCCAGAGTGGTCTACATTTTCCCATCTCCCCTCTCCCATTCGCAACTCAGCACTGTGGCAAGGCGTCTATGTTCCCAGGTTGCCTGTAATTACTGCCAGCAAGCTACTAATGACTGCTTAAATTGTCAAACTCAATCAATGTTTTTAAGCTAACACATTTGGCCTCTCTGTAGTATTTAACAGCGTCCTGTTTCTCAACACTTTCTGCTTCCTCTTAGCTGTTTTTTGTTTGTTTGTTTGTTTGTTTGTTTGAGATGGAGTCTCGCACTGTCGCCCAGGCTGGAGTGCAGTGGCGCCATCTCGGCTCGCTGCAAGCCTCGCCTCCTGGGGTTCACTCCATTCTCCTGCCTCGGCCTCCCGAGTAGCTGGAACTATAGGCCCCCGCCACCATGCCCAGCTAATTTTTTGTATTTTTAGTAGAGACTGGGTTTCACCATGTTAGCCAGGATGGTCTCGATCTCCTGACCTCATGATCCGCCTGCCTCAGCCTCCCAAAGTGCTGGGATTACAGGCGTGAGCCACCGCGACTGGCTGCTGTTTTTTAATCTGACTCCTTTGTGGGACTCTCATGCCTGGCCCTAGTCTTAGTCACCATTTCTTCTCACTTGGTACCAAATCCACACCAAACGCTTGATATATCACCTATGGATGTTGATAAATTTTCAAACCTCTGTCTCCAGCCTCTATCTCTTCTTGAGTTTCAGCTCCATAAGTCCACTTATCCAGTGTCTCTTGATTTCCATGGCACATAGGCATTTCAAATAAAATATTTTCTCCTCTGCCCCCAAATTGCTCATACTTACATCACCATCTGCTATAGTTTGAATGTGTGTCCCATCCAAAACTCATGTTGAAATTTCATTGCCATTGTAACAGTATTAAGAGGTGGGAAATTTAACAGATGATTTGGTAGAATTAATGCTGTTACAAAAGGACAGGTTAAACCCCTTTTTGTCTCTTGGTCCTTCTGCCTTTTGCTGAGTAACCAGGCTTTCTCCTCTCCAGAGTCTGCAAAGCATCGTTTTGGATGAAGAGAACGGCCTCACCAGACACCAAATCTGCCAACCTTGACCTTAGACCCCAGCCTTCAGAACCATGAGCCAATAAATTTCTGATCTTTATAAATTACGCAGTCTCAGGTATTCTGATATAGCAGCACAAAACAGACTAAGACACCACCCATTCCAAAAACTGAGGAGCCATCACATCTTCTTCCCTCTTTTGATACCCTTCATCCTATCCTTGCCTAATTTATTTTCTTTATACTAATGGCTCTCAAATATAACTGCTCCCTATATTTGTTGTCATGTCCTATTTCTGGCCTTCATTATTTCTTCTGCAGTCAGTCTTCAGACTGGTACTTTTGACCCTCTTCAATTTCTCCAAACTTCTATGAGTGTGATTTAAAATGTAGACCCAATTGTCACTTTAATATCACCTCATCCATACATATAAAACCCACACTTGTCTGGGCCTGGTGGCTCAGCCTGTAATCCCAGCACTTTGGGAGGCCGAGGTGGGTGGATCACGAGGTCAAGAAATCGAGACCATCCTGGCTAACATGGTGAAACCCCGTCTCTACTAAAAATACAAAAGAAAAAATTAGCCAGGTGTGGTGGCGGGCGCTTGTAGTCCCAGCTACTCAGGAGGCTGAGGCAGGAGAATGGCGTGACCTCGGGAGGCAGAGCTTGCAGTGAACCCAGATTGTGCCACTGCACTCCAGCCTGGGCAACAGAGCGAGACTCCATCTCAAATAAATAAATAAATTAATTAATTAATTTAATTAAATTAAATTAAAATAAAAACCCACACTTGTTAATTCTTAATATTTTACATTACTCTATTTATATACATGTTGTAACATGCAGACATACACACACACACCCCCATATGCAAATCTCCAGCCTCATTTCTATAACCCCCTCTAGCCCTCTATATTCTAGCTGTTCTGAACTACTTGCCAATCTCTCCTGTGCTTTTGTTTTTAAAACACCCTTCCTCCTCTTTTCCCCTGGGACAATTTGTGTTTTTTTCTTCCAAATTCAAATCCGCAATCACTAGCTGGAGCATACCTTCCAACTCTGTTTCAACTCCTCCCACTCCCAGTGCCCTCTGTCCCTACCACCGAAACTGCCTTTGCAAAAATTATAACAGTAAAACAATTATGACAGTAAAATTATGACAATCTAACCAACTCCATCCTGTCTTTGACCTCCAAACTGGGTCGTTCCTGGGTGTGGGCCAAGCTAGCTAGGAGAAAAATTTAGATTATAGTTTAAATAATAATAGCACCTCCCAAAACTAAACCACCTTTATAAAACTAATAAACATTTACTAGATTTAAAAAAAGGACCTAAATTCTGCTAAAATATAGGCACAGTTAAACAATTACCCATCATTATTCTAAAAGTCACAAAATTTACAACTTCCTCAATTACTTCTGTAAATATCATCACTATTATAAAACTGAAGACTGGCCCTCTGAGATGTCTTTACAGGCTTTTGCATTTTTGACAACCAGATGTCCCTACCTGAATCTGTGATTCTGACTCAATTGGTCCTGTGAATCCCACCCAGAAGTGAACTCAGTGCAGAAAGCCCATTTTCCATACCTCTATGATTACATCCCTAACCAATCAGCATTCTCCATTCTCTAGCTTCTGCCCAGCAAACTATCTTTGAAAAACCCTAGCCTCCACATTTTCAGGGAGGCTGGTTTGAGTAATAATATAACTCCAGTTTCCTGTTTAGCTGGGTCTATGTGTATTGAGCTCTTTCTCTATTGCAGTTCTCCTGTCTTGATAAATTGGCTTCATCTCAGCAGAGGACAAGAGAAACCCTTTGGGTAGTTACAGATTTGGGAGCTCATCTGGGATAGTTGTTGCAGGCATCTGCCTGCAGTTTGGCAGCCCCTCACTGGTGATGGGTCTGGAGGTCAGCCCAAATGGCCACCTCAATCTATTGGACTAAGGGCTATCTCTGGCACTGCAGCTACCAGCGAAGTGCTATTGACCCATAGTGGATGGATCTAATCGCAATAGAGAAATATTGGTGAGTATTCCAGACACTGTCAATACCTCCTTACTTCTCTTGATCTGTTGGCCTCTCTGAGGCATTTATTATTTTTTTCCTCCATTTTTCCCATCACAGGGACTGTCTGGCTCTATAGCCTATCATGGGGACTGCTTGGGTCTCCCTAGATTGTAGGAAGAGTTTTGCTTTGGGGATATTTCTCCCCAAATGTATGGAGAATAGGGGACCTGTTTGGAGGAATATTTTTCTTGTTTGGAATCTGGTTTGGAAGGTCTTGTGTCTTTAATTTGTTGTCTGCGTTTATGTAGAGGAGATCGCTGAAGGAATTGCTGATTGAAGTCTAGCAGCCTCTCATAGTTTATCTGGTATGTCACATTCGGTGAGCCCTGAAGGAACTGTTAGCAGGAGCTCAACAGGTCTAACTCAGGGTGATCCTCTGCCCTTCCATCTTGCCCAGAGACCACTTGTTGAAATTCCTGGTCAGAAATCATCTGACCCCACTTTGAGTAGATCAAGGATGACAAGGTCCAATAGGAGCAACTTTGAGGCTTCCCAGGTCAATACTCAGGTGCTGAGTGAGGTGACTGGTGTGTTTTATGTGTATTTTGTTCCAGTCAGAATAAGAGATGTTCATTCAGCTCCCCCATGAAAATTGAGAGGCTTTTGCCTATGGTTCCATGAAGTGGAGAAGGATGACTTTCTTTTGTAATGCAGCTTGGTCTCTCTTATCTATGGCACAGCAAACATGGTCACCAAAGTCACTCAGAGAAAGCGAAACTGGAAACCTGTCAAACTGGCAAAAGGATAAGAATGGCTTAACAGGCAGGCTTCTGGCCTCTATCTGAGCAAACCAGTTAGCTGAATGAATTGGTAAGAAACATGTCTCCTCTGCAAGGTTTTAATAGGAAACAAGATTTGTGAGACTGGACACAGGCTGTAGCAAATCTGGTATATATTGTGCCATAAATTTGTCTGTGTTGTTCTATTGTGGAGAGGGGTACCATAGGATAGAATGTGGGCCTTAGACCCCTATAAACCCATTGTTCGAACCCACCCTGAAGACTGATCAGATACAAACTTTGCTGCACATCCCTGAAACAAAATCATGAGGTTTCCCTCTTGTCTTATGTCCTTAAAAACTTGACTTTGTGACCAGATGCAGGCACTCTCTCTTGGTCTCTGCCATTTGAAGGGAAAGAATTTTCGGGTTCATGTCATGGCTAGCCTTAAGAATTCTCTTGAGCAGTTAAAATCCTTTACAAGCTTAAAAATGACACCACTCTAGACTCCTTCTGGGAGAGCAATGACAATTGTCCCATGCTGTAGCTCAGTAGCTAAGGCATTGCCCTTTCACAATGGTGGCCTGAGCTCAATTCCCAGATTAGGGAATGAGTCCTTTCCAGTTTAAAAATTGTGGGACTTTGCCATTTATTAGTTTTTCTTCCATGTACAGCTTTTGATATGCTGTCTTAAATTTTTCTTTCCCTGAGCTACCTTAAGGGTGATTTTAGATCGTGTAAAGCTTACCTGCCATCTCTTTGGAGACACCTCATGTGTCCATGGTTAAGTCATAGCCTTAGTTAAGGATTATTAATTTTATTTGGGAGGTTACCTTTGGTAAAAAATTCAAAAGCCAACAATATCCACTGTTTTTTCCTGCTGAAATCTGGTAACAAGAAATTTTTTAAAGGATTGTTTTTTTGAAACCTATGTAGTTAAAATTGATTTAATTTGGACTATATGGGTACAGATATTGTTTTAAGGCGCTTGCTCTCCCTCTGTGAAAACTTCTCCGTCAACTGAATTCTGTTTCTCATTTACTCCTCTTTGTCCCTCCTTCCACTGTATCTATTCTCTTTGACTTTTGGGGGCACCAGGATTACTCTGCATTATGAGAAAATTTAACCTTAATGTATAATAGCTAGATAGGAGATATACTTTTTTAAATGACTGATGTCACTTGCTTCCAGTGAACGATGATCACCACAGGGTTGTACGTCTTTCTTTGTATGTTTAAATAAGGAAAGCATGCTTATAAACACCTAGAAGGTACAGAATGGAAGATGGGGTGATTATAGCATAGGCCGATTGGCGTTGGTTTGCCAAGCAGCCAGGAGAAATGTCCTTTCAATGAGATACACTGTGGAATCATTGCACTGTCTTGTCTTGTAGTATTTCCCTCTTTTGGGGACCCAGGATTTGGTGTAAAAATGAGATCCTTGATCTTGGGGATCTGTTTTGCCTTCCTGCTGTGCCTACTTATTGGACCCTAAAAACTGCATGCTTTCCTGGCCCAGTTGCCTAAAAGACTCCACCCTAAAAGCCAATAATCCAATCAAGAAACAGATCTTTAAAAATTCTCCCTGTGTAAGGTGGAGGTTGCAGTGAGCTGAGATCACGCCACTGCACTCCAGCCTGGGTGACAGAGCAAGCCTCCATCTAAAAAAAAAAAAAAAAAAACCTCCCTGTGTTGGAGTGTCTGTTTTTCCTGGTCATCTTGACTAAACTTTTATCCACACCATTTTCCCTTGGTTTAAATAAAATATAAATTCTCTATTTAGTTTCACCTAAAAATTATCCATTTAAAAACAGAAATTTAGAATTGCCTGGCTGACAATTATTTAGGTCAGAAAATAGATAATCAAGAGACTAATGGTCTGAGGTCAAAAAGGAAAACTTAAAAACTGACAAATAAAGAATCTTATCACAATTAGCCAGACACAGTACAGTGGTGTGCACCTGTACTCCCAGCTACTTGGGAGGCTGAGGTGGGAGGATTGCTTGAGCTCAGAAGGTCAAGGCTGCAATGAGCCATGATTATGCTAGTGCACTCCAGCCTGGACAACAGAGACATTGTCTCAATAATAATTATAATAATAATCAACATCATCATCATCATCTTATCCCCCCACCAGATCTGCTTCTGTCTATTTATATATGCTGAGTATACATTTTGTGACCAAAATACATAAAAGAACTATAATTAATTGACTTTAACAAAATTCTGTATATAAGCAAGTTGGCCAAAATTAAAAGGATATTACTTAGTTTTTCCATAAATTAAAATATTAAAATAAGAGTATACTGATGCAGGGCCAGAATCTAGGTCCATCTGTTAAATAACAGTTTCCTTAGAGCACTGATCTGCCCTTTAATAAAAAATTAGAAAGGATTATAAAAAGACTTATAAAAATTATACTCCATAGTCAAACTAATTAAAACTGGACAGATTTATTTATAAAATGTTATTAAAATTGAGTTTAACATTAAGAATATACTAATGCAAAATTAAAATTTGGCTTTCTCTTTTAAATAAGATTTTCATAATATTAAGAAATAAATTTTATTTGTCATTTAAATACAGGGGAGAGAGAAAAGACAGATTCAGTTGGCTTCATGCTATCTGTATTGGTCTTAACAAGTTAAGACTCCTCTCTATTAACAAGTAAAGATTTTTGCCTTTTTGAAATTTTAAATTATCATTTTGGCTAAGTAAATGACTTACAATGACCTAGAATTCTGTTTTGTGCTATCAAGTGTTAAACCTTTGATATTTGACAAACATTCCAAAATCAAATCCTGATTTAAGTATTTTTTTGACCTCATTAACTTTTAAATATTAGGTCCCCTGAAGTCCAAAAGAGACATATTTGACTGATTTGGTATACTAAAATCATACAGAAAGCATTGTCAAATATAAAATGGTATTCAACTTTTTTGGCTACAGTCAATAAATGTGTTATTAATATGTGTTCCAAAATTATATACATTTCCTATAATTCTGATATGTCTGAGTATGTGTTATAAATAATAATTACTATATGGTTATGTACCATAAAAATGACCATGCTTCCTTTTCAGTTGCATCTTTAACTGTGGCTGTCCTGACTTTTGTTTTCCACAGATAACTGTCTTGTTTTGATCCTTTTCAAAAGGCGGTTTAAAACCAGCTATAAGATGCTAATGGGTGCTGTTGGATGCAGGTTTCTGATAATTGTAGAGACTGTGCCATTAAAACAAAAAACAAACAAACAAACAAACAAAAACCTTCCAGGACTGTCATAGAGAGCTAGTGTGTTCATGAGGACTCCTGGTCCAATATTGGGCAAAACAGCAATTGCATGGACTGAATTAATAAAAGACCAACATCAGGTGCAGTGGCTCACATCTGTAATCACAGCACTTTGAGAGACTGAGGCAGGAGGAATGCTTGAGCCCAAGAGTTTGAGACCAGCCTGGAACTTAGGGAGGCTCTGTCTCTTAAGAAAACAAAACAAAACAAAAAAGACAAATAATATTTATGACATTTTGTTTAACATATTGCTAATTCTTTTGTTTGCAGAGTCTAGAAAACTTTTTTCTTTTAAGCTATTTACAGGGTATACTCATGGGAGTAAAAGTTAAAACATATTTCTTTCTCTCTATCTTATTTCTCCAGAATTTAAAAACTATTTGTAAGCGTATACTTAACTTATAACAGTATAGTTACATGCATAATTTCAATAAAAATCTGTTTTCTTTTATGATAAGACACCATTGGTTATTTTACCAAGGCTTTAACTAGAATGGCATGCTTTCAAATATAAACAGACTGCTTTAAGGAATCAAACTGACTTACAGAGCTGATAAAAGCCACTTGAAAAAATTAACTTAATACCTTGTCTACCTAATCCCTATACAGGGTTTCTGACCTATGATTTAAAAAAAAAAAAAAACCACTTTCTGATAGGCCTGGGAGCCTCAAGTTATCTTGGGACCTGGAGAAAAGAAAAATTATCCAATTCAATTCATACAGGTATTTACAGGCACAGATAAATCCATGGCTGGCTCAAGGCTTTAAACTTTCAAATCTGCAATTCCTTATTTTAAAAAATTCCAGCAAAGCCAATGTTTAGAAAGCCTATATGGCAAATAATTGTTCTTGCTGTACTTTATGTAAATAATCAGGCCAAGTATTAAAAAACTTAGACTTATTTTGCAAATAAATTTGTCCTACTATGATTTGTCATTAATAAAATAGAAACAAGAGAAAAAATTATGTTTCAAATAAAAAAACCTATAATACATCTGTTTTTAGGTTCTAGTCTTGGCCACTGTTTTGGGGTTTTTATTATTTTCTGCAATTTGGACCAAATCTTGAATTCTTTCCAGGCTACAAGCTACAAGTCCCTAAACTTAATGTTTTCAAATTTTTCTTCCATTTCTCTTTTTTTCTTTTTGAGAAGGAGTTTCGGGCTGTTGCCCAGGCTGGAGTGCAGTGGCGCGATCTCGGCTCACTGCAAGTTCCGCCTCCTGGGTTCACACCATTCTCCTGCCTCCGCCTCCCTAGTAGCTGGGACTACAGGCACCTGCCACCACGCCCAACTAAATTTTTGTATTTTTTTTTTAGTAGAGACGGGGTTTCACCATGTTAGCCAGGATGGTCTCGATCTCCTGACCTCATGATCTGCCTGCCTCGGCCTCCCAAAGTGCTAGGTTGCTACTTTTCCCTAAGACCTTGAAAGCTAGAACTTATTCCTTGTAATACAGGCAAGAAAATCATGTCAGATCAGATTGCCACACCTTCTTCCTCTGTAACTAAAAATGCTTTGAGTCTAATATCTGGATACATTGTGCCCAACATTACCTTTGTTTTCCTTTTATTTCTTTTTTTTTTTTTTTTTTGAGACGGAGTCTTGCTCTGTCGCTGGGGCTGGAGTGCAGTGGCCGAATCTCAGCTCACTGCAAGCTCCGCCTCCCAGGTTTACGCCATTCTCCTGCCTCAGCCTCCCAAGTAGCTGGGACTACAGGCGCCCGCCACCTCACCCGGCTAGTTTTTTGTATTTTTTAGTAGAGACGGGGTTTCACCGTGTTAGCCAGGATGGTCTCGATCTCCTGACCTCATGATCCGCCCGTCTCGGCCTCCCAAAGTGCTGGGATTACAGGCTTGAGCCACCGCGCCCGGCCTCCTTTTATTTCTATAAAAATGCCTTTTATTAAAAACATTTGCCTTCAACAACCCATCTACAACCTACAGGCCTAGTCCATCTACAACCTCCTGAAATGAGACACAGTTGTTTAACTGATCTAGTCACAGAACTAAAAATTGACTATAAAAGATATGGTGTATTTAAATTTACTCTTTCCTGTTTATCCCAATTTGTCTTTCTAACAACCTCTGACCCTAATCTCTCTCTATTAGCAAACCCATATCTGATTGGCTCTCAGGGCTATTCATCAGGATCTCTCAGGGCTTCAGATGAATTCTACAAGAACTCCTGCAGTCAGAACTTTTGCTTGTTATATTAGGCATGCAGACAGCTGCAAAGCAGTTTCATTTCTCTTACCCTGGGACTAACCCCTATCTCAACGAAGCCCCCATCAGCAGGAAGTTGGAGCAGTCATTGGCTTTTTTCCATCTCTGACTGGTCTGGCTGTGTCCTCACCCAAATCTCATCTTGAATTGTAGATCTCATAATTCCCACATGTCGTGGGAGGGAGCTGGTGGGAGGTAACTTAATCATGGGGTTAGGTCTTCCCCATGCTCATGATAGTGAATAAGTCTCACAAAATCTGATGGTTTTATAAAGGGGAGTCCCCCTGCACATGCTCTCTTGCCTGCCACCATGTAAGACATGACTTTGCTCCTCATTTGCCTTCCACCACGATTTTGAGGTCTCTTCAGTCATGCGGAACTGAGAGTCTATTAAATATCTTTTATAAATTACCCAGTTTCAGGTATGTTTCTATTAGCAGTGTGAAAACAGACTAATAGAGTAAATTGGTACCGAGAGTGGCACACTGATGTCAAGATACCCAAAAATGTGGATGCAACTTTGGAACTAACAGGCAGAGCTTCAAACAGTTAAGAAGGCTCAGAAGAAGACAGAAAGATGTGGGAAAGTTTGGAACTTCCTAGAGACTTGTTGAATGGCTTTGACCAAAATGCTGATAGTAATATGGACAATAAAGTCCAGGGTGGGGCAGTGTCAGATGGAGATAAGTAACTTGTTGGGAACTGGAACAAAGGTGACTCTTGCTATGTTTTAGCAAAGAGACTGGTGGCATTTTGCCCCTGTGCTAGAGATTTGTGGAGCTTTGAATTTCAGAGAGATGATTTAGGGCCTCTGGCAGAAGAAATTTCTAAGCAGCAAAGCATTCAAGAGGTGACTTGGATGCTATTAAAGACATCCAGTTTTTTGTATTCAAAAAGAATATGGTTTGGAATTGGAACTTATGTTTAAAAGAGAAGCAGAGCATAAAAGTTTGAAAAATGTGCATCCTAATGATGCAACAGAAAAAACCATTTTCTTTTAAAAAATTCAAGCCAGCGGAAGAAGTGTGCATAAGTACCAAGAAGCTAAATATTAATCACCAAGACAATGGGGAAAATGTCTCCAGGGCATGTCAGAGGTCTTCACGGCAGCCCCTCCCATCATAGGCCTGGAGGCCTAGGAGGAAAAAATGGTTTTGTGGGCTGGACCCAGGGCCTTGTTGCTTTGTGCAGTTTCAGCACTTACTGCCCTGCATCCCAGCTGTGGCTAAAAGAGGCCAATATACAGCTCTGGCTGTGGCTTCAGATGGTGCACGCCCCAAGCCCTGACAGCTTCCACATGGTGTTGAGCATGCAGATGCACAGAAGTCAAGAATTGAGATTTGGGAATCTCCACTTAAGATTTCAGAGGATGTATGGAAATGCCTGGATGTCCAGGCAGAAGCCCTAATGAAGAACCTCTGCTAGGGCAGTGCAGAAAGGAAATGTAGGGTGGAAACCCCCACACTGAGTCACCACTGGGGCACTGCCTAGTGGAGCTGTGAGGAGAGGGCCATTGTCTTCCAGACCCCAGAAGGGTAGATCCACTGAAAGCTTGTACCAGGCGTCTGAAAATCCATAGATACTCAATGCCAGCCTGTGAAAACAGCCAGGAGGTGGGGCTGTACCCTGCAAAACCACAGGGATGGAGCTTCCCAAGACCATGGGAACCCACCTCTTGCATCAGTATGACCAAGATGTGAGACATGGAGTCAAAGGAAATCATTTTGGAGCTTTAAGATTTGACTGGCCCACTGAATTTTGAACTTGTATGGGGCCTGTCCTTTGTTCTGGCCAATTTCTCCCAATTGGAACAGATGTATTTATCCTATATCTGTATACCTCATTGTATTTAGGATGTAACTAACTTCCTTTTGATTTTACAGGCTTATAGTCAGAAGGGACTTGTCTCAGATGAGATTTTGGACTGTGAGCTTTTAAGTAATGAGTTAAGACTTTGAGGGACCATTGGGATGGCATGATTGGTTTTGAAATGTGAGGACGTGAGATTTGGGAGGGGTCAGAGGTGGAATTATATGGTTTGCCTATGTCTCCACCCAAATCTCATCTTGAATTGTAGCTCCCATAATTTCCACGTACTGTGGGATGGGGGTAATTGAATCATGGAGGCGGGTCTTTCCTGTGCTATACTCGTGATGGTAAATAAGTCTCACACGATCTGATGGTTTTATAAAAGGGAGTTCCCCTGCACACGATCTCTTGCCTGCCACTATGTGAGACATGACTTTGCTCCTCATTTGCCTTCCGCCACGATTGTGAGGCCTCCCCAGTCATGTGGAACTGAGAGTCAGTTAAACCTCTTTCCTTTATAAATTATCCAGTCTTGGGTATATCTTTATTAGCATGAGAACAGACTAATAGAATATCCAAAGCTCACATCTTAAGAATAAGGTATGGCAAAACCCAAAAGGGAGGACTGAAACTATCTTTGCAAAAATTATAACAACTTATGTCAACTTTCATAACAGTAAAAGAGATCCAATCTAACCAACTCCAACTTGCCTCTAACCTCCAAATTGTCCTTGGTCATTCCTGGGTATGGCCAAGCTAACTTTGGAAAAAAACATTTAGCTTATAGTTCAAATAATAATAGCCCTTCCCAAAACTAAACCATCTTTATAAAACTAATAAATGTCCACCAAGTTAAAAAAAAAAAAAAATGAAAGGGGCCTAAATTCTCCTAAAACATAGGCATAAACAAATATCCACCATTATTCTGGAGGTCACAAGATTTACAACTTCCTCAGTTACTTCTGTAAATAACATCACTATTATAAACAGAAGACCAGCCTTTTGAGATGTCTTTTTAGGCTTCTGCTCTTCTGACAACAGGATGGCCCCACCTGAGCCTGTAACTTTTGACTTATCTAGTTCTCTGACCCCCACCCAAAAGCAGACTCCGTGCACAGGGCCATTTTCCGTACCCCTATGATAGCATCGCCAACCCGTCAGCAACACTTACTTCCTAGCCCCTGCTTGCCAAACTATCTTTTAAAAACCCTAGTGTCCAAATTTTCAGGGAGGCTAATTTGCGTAATAAAAAAACTCGAGTCTCCCATTTAGCCAGCTCTATGTGTATTGAACTCTTTATTACAATTCTCCTGTCTTAATCAGCTCTATCTGGGCAGTGGGCAAGAAAAATACACTGAGCAGTTATACCACAGCTCCTATTTCTACCTTATTCTTCTGCTTTTACAGTAGAAACCGTCATCATAGACCTGGTTGGCCACATTTTAATGTAATTGTGTCTTCACTTTTCTACCTTCCCCACTAACTGAGAATCCCTCTAGTGTTATTTCTATTTCTGTAACCCCAAAGCCTAACAAATGCTTGATATCTAGCCTATTTTCTCCATTTGCTCAAAAAATGACTACGTGGAAATTCAGAAAATTTAAATCTTACTTTCTCACTAATAATATATGGGAATATACGGATAACCAAAAAATTGACATAAAAAAATCACAAGAATTCGATAAACTAAACCTTAATTGTTTATGAAGGAAATAACTTGGATAACTCAAAAGATATGAATCAAATGAGTCTAAGTTATGTGTTAGCTGAACAACTTTTTAAAGCTGCTGGTGGAGGTAGTAGTCAACTGAGGAAAAACTCACTAGACTGAAAACTCATTTGTTTATACCATCCTGAAAAAAGTTCCTACTTGCATGACTTTTACCTTTTGCCTCAATTCTTCTTAATCCTTTTTTGGTCAGAGACCCCCTTGAGTACCATGAACTTTATAGTTCCTACCTGCAAAAACCAAAAACAAGGTAAAAAACGTATCTTTTTAAGAAAATTTCCCCAACCAGCCCCACATGCAATGATTTAAGTACTCCTTTCACCACTCAGTTTGTGCTATAGTAATTTTTACATTGATATTTTACCCTGTAAGTATTGTATTGTTGTTATTTTGTTATATTTGTTGTCTCTCTACCTTCATTGTGTGCTCTGTAAAGACAGGAGCCAGGTAACTTTTAATACTCTGTCCTACTTTAGCCCATATGTCATCTGCTAAATACTCAGATACTGAAAGAGCTTCTCAATGCCTAAGAACAAGCTGGTGCCAGGTAATAATAGCTAATGCTTACTGTGTACTTGCTACCTACCAAGTGTTACTCTCAACACATAACTGTATTAAACTCTTTAATTTTGACAATCACCTCCATGAGCTAAGCTAGGCTACCATCATCCAGGTGAGGCAACTGAAACACAGAAGTAACTTCTTAACTTCTCAAGATCATGTATCCAAGAAACAGTGGCCCTGGTGTTTGAATACTAGTAGCTGGCCTTAAGAAAGGACACTCTTCAATTCTCTACTACATCACCTCAAGTACTTGAGCAGAACAACTATCAGCTGGGATGTTTTAAGAAGAGAATGACTTCTAACATGCCAGTGAAAGAAATACAGGCCCATTTTGCTCTTAAAAATAATTGATTTTTTCCCTTCCTTTTTGGCTTTATTATCTTACCCCTCTCTCCTCTTCATTCTATCCCCATCAAATCCCTGAACCCAGCTTTCCACCCCCACCAGAGAAATCCATCTTAAACTAGTTTTCCTTCCATATTTTTATCCATACTAATACTATATGAGGAGATACAGATATTCACATGCATACAAACCACACATACCAAGGAAGAAAGGGCATTTTCTTCAAAATGCAATATTTTTACAGCTTTCTGCATCTTCTTTCACAAAACAATACTACCTGGAAACGTCTCTAACTCACTGGAATACATCTAGTTCATCCTTTCTGATAACTACTCAATCTTCCTTGTGTGGATCTATCACAATGTATTCATAAGAGAAGGGCTGAAAACAAAGTTCACTTTGTTTCCAGTTGTTTGACACTAAGAACAAAGCTGCAATTAATATAAGACATCAGAAATGTCAGTGGTGGAACATGAAGCAAGCAGGCTGAGTTTCTTGGAGGAAGCTTCTCTGTCTCTGGTCTTCCTGAATTCTCTTCTCAGGCAGCAGGGAACACTCCCTCCTTCTCAGCCATTTGTTGGGGGTCAGGAAGGGAGAAGTGACATATTTTGGTGGGGACAATATCAAACTTCTCTTCAGAAGTTCAAATTTGAAAGCCAAAGAGATCTTCAAGATCTGCTCTCCAGTCTTTTCCCCTGGCACTTGCCAGCCCATGTATGAGAAAATCCTGTCCTGGTTTTCTCTGCCAAGACCCCCACCAGAGAGCAAGGCCTTATATGCACTCAGCACCAAGTGGAGGGAAGGAAAAACCCAGGTTCTATGTTCCCAGAACCTATTCCAAATCCATCTAATAATTTAATGCTCTGCTACGAAAACTACTTGAAATGCTCATTCCAAACAAAGCTGTTCTATTGTATAAAGTAGAAATGTGATGATACAAAACCAGCTAATTTACTTAAAATCAGAGTAATTAACTGGGGAAAAAAAAAACAACTAGTGGAAAATAACTCAGTTCCTGCCTTGCCTGCCAAGGTCAACTTAGGACAGGACTATAAGAGCTAGAGCATGAAACAGGCCAAAATCACTTTACTGAAAATGGCTTGACAATCAACAAAGACAGAACCAAAGAGTTCCCTCTTAGCTTCTCCTACTTTGTGGTGGTCATGAATTTTATGTCTCCGAGGATAAATGTACTTACATTGAAGCATACCACTCAAATTGCACTCTAAAATTTTTGTAATTTTGGAATTATTATTTTTTTGTTCAATACATACTCTATTCACTCTTTCTTACTGAACTTCACTCAATATTTTAGGATTTTCGAGTCTTTCATCTAGCAGGTGACCTTATAGAACACTAAGTCATGTTTAAGACAGTGATATCAGTTAGCAGTTTGGATAATCAACTTGGTTGAAACTTGGCAGAGTGCTTAAATGTAAATTTACTATATACATATGTCTTGTTTAATATCACCATGCATATAATGCTACCCCATAAATGTTAAATATTTAACTTATAATACAGTATACCACTAATATATACTTTCCCCACACTCCTGATGCTAATAGGCACTGTCAACCAAGAAGAGCAAGCATGGCAGACAGTATCGTACAACCTTGGATAACAAGCACACCACAATGTCAAAATGCTTATCTGACGAATGCTCCTCTACACCACCTGGGTGAAAGTAGTCTGCAACATGTAGCTACGTCTTGTGGCCCATTTTATAAACTAGCAAATAATTTTGGTCCAAAATGGCTAACAAAAGGTGTACAACGGTATTGGAGCTTCTACAAATAGACAAGGACAAATATTGTTCTTGGTGCCAAGATGAAAATGTTATGGCAAATGGAATGCGGCTTTTAGGAAACAGTCATGGAAATAGGGTAGAGATCAACAGAAAATTAGATTGGTTAAAGTCCTTTGACATTATGAAAAGCATCGTAAATATTGCCACTAGCTGGGATGAACGAATAACAATTGTTTGGCAGGTGGCATTTCATGACTTAAAGATGTAGAAAAAAACTGGAGTGAGTGCCAATTTAAGATGTCAGAACCATTTCTCCTTAGGGCTTCTTCCAGAATCATAACCACCCCACGGAGCGTCAATTATCAACATTCTCATTTTTAGGAGCACATCCTCCCTATCCCCTGAAACACTGCTTCTCATGGGTCAGGTCTCTACATCCATTAAAATATAAAGACAAAGAAAGAAAAGCGAGAAGTAAAATATTACCTTTTATTTTCTCAGGCACACAAGTGATTTGGATACCAATTATCAAGACATTTTACTGATTTCCCTTTAGAATGATCTATTTTAAATCTTCAGCCACCTTAGAAAATAGTTTGCAGCAATCACTTTGCAATTCATAAGTATCAGGTTAGAATTAAGTTGTGGAGTAAGTTAACAGTTTATGTTCAATATGTGAGGTTATTTGAACTCCTGAGTTTTAAATATCCTGTAGAACAGTGATTCCTCTCCCTTCTAATGGCTTTTCAGATTAAAGCAATGACTTTAAAAAATTATATACTAAATACTTGATTACAACAGAAATTGGCCAATCTAAAAATCAGATAGTGTTATACTGAACATCATTCTGATATAGTGAGTAGCCTCTGGCTGAAACAAAATTCCACCACCAAGGCCATCAACTAGGTTAGTACTGTTTTTCCTGGGGTCTATGTAAAACTCTCCTTTTCTCTGCAAATGCTGCTTGGCTATGAACAGCATGGGTTTACCTGCACCAACCTGGCACACACCTAGCGACTTTCTCAAGCATTCTAAAGATGTCCCTAGAGACAATAAATATTGACATATGTAAGTCACAGCACCTTTCTCAAGAACAGTCCAAATCAGCAGTGCACATTCACACACAGGAATGCTGGGGATATGCTTGTACTTGCACCACTTAATTACAACAAGGGGAAATAAGAGTAACTAATGAACTTAATAGCTTCATAAGAAGAAAAATGTTTTATAGTAATACACTTGACCCTATCAGGCAAAAGCCACCTAAAAGGATTTGTAACTGGTTACAAAGTGCATCAAGGGAGAGAATGGCTGGCTCTGAATAAACCCAGTCACTTCTGAACATAAAATACACATTCTAATGACAGAGAGTTGGTAATATTATTTTCACAAACCAAACAGTACAAATTTCAAGTTATTTCACAAATCAGATGATCAAATAAAAATGGACATGAATATACTTAGTAAATTAGTATATACACTTTTAAAAGGTGCTATTGTAAAATAACCTACATGACAAAATTTGGCAAAGAGTAAACAAAATCATTAACAATAAACCAAAAAATATGTAAAACAAGAAAATGCCCAAAGAATTAAAAAAGAACACATCTTTCATAAGATTCAGAAATTATATACCATTTTTAAGTGTGCATTAAGCAACTTTATACTGTACTTTAACAGTCTGAGAAATTTGACATTTCTATAAATATACATGACTGGAGACATTTTATAAGTATATATGACTGACAGCAATATTTGGACAACATAAAAGTACCCTATAGATGTGTGTTGCTGCCATAAATCCGGGATACAGGATTAAAAATGGAGTAAATAAGGCATGGCAATGCTTTGCACGATTTATTGTGAATGCAACCTGAAAACCCAGCAACCAAATTCACCCAGCAGGTAGCAGGACTGTAAGGGACTACTGTTTACTTGGATGCTGGAAATGCTGAAGAAAAGAAAAACCACAGCCATAGGTTGGTATTTTAGAAACAGTCAATCCATACTATTTTAAGAAAAAAATGGATGATTTATTATATAAAATTAAGATTGGCAGAATACAGAAAAATTATTTCTTTTACCTTTACATATCTATTATAAGTACCAAGCAAAGTGTAACAATTAGAACTCATTACAAACTATCAAAAAGTATTCATTTGGTGAAATTATTCAAGTCACAAATGCTAAGTAAATAAATGCACTTCCAAATACGTGAAGTGTAAAACAAGTATGAAAATAGTGATCTTAAATAATGATTCTTTTCACAAAAACTAACCAACAAACAAGAAGCACACGAAAAAGACTGTCAGGTTAGACAGAAAAAAATAAATCAAATGTATTGTTGGTTGGGATTGTTAAACTAAAATCATTAAAAACCAGCAACTAGGATTCAAAAGAAAGAAAGAAAAAAGAAAAAGAAATGAGTAATTAGGACTCAAAAAAGAATAAGGGTATTCCAATACTATATCTATTTTCCTACTATTAACAAGAAAGGAGGATTTGGAGGCCAGTTATGTCCTGTAGACCCAGGTGCTCTCAAAGTATTTGCACTGAAGTCTTCTTGGTATGGACATATAAATGAACTTTACTGTTAGTCAAAGGTGAGAAAACTTACACATTATAAAGGAAAGGAAAGCAATTACCCCTGATAGGGAAAAAAGATCACCCATTAAAATGAACAAATTCATCTCTAGCATAAGACTAAAATAATCTGCTTCCAAATAATTCCTTTGTACTTTAGTAGATGAGGACAAAGCTTTTACCATGATGAAAAGGCAAATGGGAGGTCTCTGATAAGTTGGAATCGTCATAGCAATAAAAGAGATACCTACCAGAAAATTTGCATTAATAGCTATAATCTCATTTGTTTAAAAAAACTCATTAAGTTTATAATTAAACTATTTTAAAAATAAAATAAATGAATAATACATATGTAATATGAATCATATGCCAAATTATATTCTATAATCATAAGTGCTATTAATAAATACATTTGATTCATGCTACAAGAGAAAGAATTGAGACAATTTCACATTTCAGAATTCCTGAGTCTTATCAGAGAAAAACAAGCACTGAAAAAACAAAGAAAATAAACTTACTTAAAGTAGGGCAAATAACACAAATTTGGGCATTAACTTAATATCATATTTATAGTTTTAAAGCTGAAGACTATGGGAACAATATATATGTACTTCATGAAATTATAAACATGTTTTTAAAGCTTGGTTTTTAAAAAAGGCGTTTTGATCAAACAAGGCCACCTGAGTGACATCTTCAATGATGGTAAGCCCACCATTTTAAACGAATAATATTTTTATTTAAAAGCCTAATTATTAATATAAAAAGGAAAAAAGTTTATTTTAACAAAATGTTTTAGTAAGATTGCAATGGGACAGCCCTTTGATGAAAAATCTAAGGAGGGTAAAGCCAATGTAAATGAATTAGAACAAGAGTTCTAATTTTGAGTCACTACCCACTAAATAATTTCCCTTTTGCTTTGCATATTACACAGTGAAAATAAACAGTTATCTTAAGAGCACTTCAGTCCCACAAGGTAGGATTTAAGCTTTGTGAATAGGTGTAAATGGCCCTGTAACAACATGATGCCTGCAAAAATACATTCCACTGAAAATTAATGTCTGTTCTCTAACTAGTAAGGAAATGGGAAGCTAAGCAGTCCCACTTAAACAATAAAACAAAACAAAACAAAAACCACTGTTCATCCTTTCTGGAAAGACTACCAAAGCAAAGAACATCCAATAATATTACACATTTAAAACTGCATACTTTTACTCATCTTTACAAGTAGGAAATATGCATACAAACAACTCATGAGCTTTATAAATAAAGACACTAATCAGAAATAATATTTGGGTTATTTCTCTGTTCGTAAATACCCAGAAATAAAACAATTAAAAAACACTAAAGTGCAGACCTATAGGCCAATACAGGCATGATAAAGAGGTGCAGCCAAATTTGCATCTACATTTACACTTACATATCCAGAAAATGATTCTTGCTTTAAAAAAAAAAATTGTGCAATTTAAAAACGAGTCAGTTTTGTTTGTGCCGTAATACAATTAGAACTTGTCTCTGCCCACTAGTGAAGTGACTGCTAGACCTTAGACAGCACACTAGGCTCTTGACAATCACACATCTCATTAGAATCATACAACATTGATTCCACCTCCAGAAAATGTTAGGGTCCTCTTGTTGTAGAATGAAGAGCCACTGGTATTTGGTTGATTGCCTTTAACCAGAGAGGACTTCAGTTCCATTTCACAAGCTACAATAGCTGCATTCAATTCCACTTGAGCTCGATGAACTACATAAAACATGAGGCCTATACTTATAATAATCTGTGAATAAAAATAAAATATTACAGTTATCAATATTTTATACAGAAAAAAAGATAAATCCAATAAATATTTGGTTTAGAAATGCTTCAAACCGGGTGCTTCTCAAAGATGGTAGGTAAAAGGCTATACATTTTTAAATAGTTTACATACAGTTATTGTTTATTCTTTCCTTTGCTGCTTCTCCTGGGAGTGGAGGACCGAAGTCTACAGGTAACCATGACACGGTATTAGGAAAACACACATTCCTTTTGGTTCACTTGATACAAGCCAAACCTGTCTCTTTGTACCAAAAAGCTTTCTTCAAGGAATAAAAAATGTCTACAACAGAGGTAACAGCTGGCTAAACTTTGTTGGTATAATTAATGTATTATACCTTTGCATGACTATAAATGTCCATAGGTATTTCTAAGCCAACTTAGTGAGAAGCACTACCATTTACAATGAACTATCTGGTGCAGACAAAATTAAAAGTATTATGGACCACTTAAAAAAATGAAATGCCAATAAACTTCCAAAGAAATTAACAAGAGATTGTGAACAAGAAACTGCCTATACTTAGGAAAAAACAAAATCAGAGGAAAATACGATGATTATTTTAAAATGTTAGTCAAAGGGATACTAGAAAAAATAATCACACCGATCAAATTGAAAGTTAGGTTTCTAGTCTTAGCTTAGCTACTCACTAGTGATGTGACTTAGGGAAGCTTCAGTTTCTCATCGTCTTATAGGAAGCTATGGTCCCTCTGTACATTTTTCCTTTTTCCTCTTTTTTTTTTTTTTTTTTGAGATGGAGTCTCGCTCTGTCGCCCGGGCTGGAGTGCAGTGGCACAATCTCAACTCACTGCAACCTCCACCTCACCGGTTCAAGCGATTCTCCTGTCTCAGCCTCCTGAGTAGCTGGGATTACATGCATGTTTCCCATGCCCAGTTAATTTTTGTATTCTCAGTAGAGACGGGGTTTTACCATGTTGGCCAGGCTGGTCTCGAACGCCTGACCTCGTGATCTGCTGGCCTCGGCCTCCCAAAGTGCACAGCACCTAGCCCACTTTAACATTCTATGTACAATTCCTCAGAATGTCTAAGCAGTGTACATTTTCTAAATGAGTTTTATTCCAAAGTTCATTTATAAATCAGTTCTTTAGGACTTGGAGCAAATATAGCAGGTGTTATTTAATGTCCCAGCAAGTTTACAAAGGCTGCTGTAACCAAAAGTGATGCTGAAATATAATACAATTTCAATGAAATCTACCCATAATTATAACATAAGCTTTATGGGGAAAGTATTTTAAATCCAAGTGCTGAGGGTGGTTGGGGAGGAGAAAATAGAAGCAGAGCATACTTGGGGTATGGTAAATGTGAGAGGGGAGGAACTTGGAACTTGCGCTAGGGGGTGCTATTAAATGAGTACCCATCACTCAGTAAAATTGTAAATAAGTTAGGCATCTTAAAGCTGGGTCTTTAAATTCTGTAATTGCTTTCTGTTAATTCTCTTAAAAGAAACAAGATATATTTACTGAAAACTCCTACGTTTGCTACATATCAATAAAGGGAAACACCATTTAAAGAGATGAAGAAAATATTGGGGGGGGGTGCGTTGTGAATTAAATGCTACGTTCTGTTTTAGACATGCTGAATTTGAGGTGCCTGTTAGATATCCAAAAAAGTTCACGGATGTCAGGGAATGGGTCTGAAGCTATAGAAAGAGAACTGAGCTAAAACAGTGCTGGGGACTAGGATGAGGGTGGGGGGAGGATCTTTACCCAAATGCACATCTCAGCAACCATCAGAGTAATTGGATTTGCTGTTAAAGAAAAAAGTTTTCAGAGTAGGACTAGAAAACTTAAGGTAGAATCTTCAAAAACACAGATATAAGGGGTGAAAGGAAGAAGTTAAGCATAAGCCAGGCAAGTGGGAAAAAAAGTTAAGACACTGGTATCAAAGAAACTAAGGGAAGAGTGTTTTAATAATGAAGACACTGTCAAGAGTCTTAGACTGCTAACAGGTCAAGCTAGATGAGAACTGGAAAGTGCATCTCATTTAGAAAAGGTTACTGACAGCCTTAAAAAGAGCAGTTTGAGGGAAGGAAGTGGCAGGGCCACAGATAGCAAGGGTGAAATGGTTGTATCTTTAAGTGGGACTTTCCCAGCTGCACTTCTGATCCCAGGGCCTGATGATGTGGACTGTCCCCCAACAAGCCCTCCCCATCTTCCTTAGCCAAGTGAAGTGTTAAAAGCATTTAGAAAATGGAAACAGAAGGTATAGTCAATTTTTTTAAAAGTTTCCTTATTAAAATGAAATCAAAGAATCAAACACAGGCAGAAGGTCATGCGTCACACAGAAAGACAGGCATCTCTTAATGCTAACTGGAAAGCAGGCTAAGCAGGGGTGGGAACGTAAGAAGTTAACAGATTTCTTATATGAAAATTCAGGGATTTCTCAGTTGAAGGCTTCTGATTTTTCTGTTAAGCAAGAGAGGTAATCTGTTGACAATAAAGAGGGAAGCAGGTGAAGGAGTCAAATTGTGAGGAGAAGTGAAGATAGTTTAAAATAATTAACTATTTCAAGACAACAGCAGGGGAGTGAGAAGACAAAGGAGAGAGATGGGATGTGGGGTAGTGTTGAGAAACTAGGTGAAGATTTGCAACCATGAGTTAAATATCAATCCGTTTGGTTACATGACTTCCCCAAAAGAATAGGGGCAAAGCAGATAAAACTTGGATGGTTTCGGTTGGTAGGTACATAGAAAAATAACAGGCATGGAAGAGTAACTAAATAGACCACAGAATCTAAGCTGGATTTCAGTACAGGTTGAGAATCCCTAATCCAGAAATTCCAAATCTCAAAGGCTCCAACCAAAAGTTTTTGAGCACTAACAAGACACTCAAAGAAAATGCTCATTCGAACACTTTAGATTCCAGACATTTGGATTAGGGATACTCAACAGGTAAGCATAATGTAAATATATTAAAAATCTGAGGAAATTCAAAATCTAAAACATTTCTGGCCCCAAGCATTTCGGATAAGGGATAATCAAACTATACAAGAAATGGCTGTGGCTTCCTATGAACATTTATTTTGTACTGCTTTATTTTAGGCTGGCAGCCATAAAACTCAGAGGCAAATTTGTGGCTCATTTCTAGAAAATATGAGGAATCTCATGAATATACTTATTCTGCTAGCTTTAACCTAAGCTATCTTCTTATTCTTTTGTATATATTTTGTAAGCTGCATTAAATGCCTCCTGATACAAATTAAGCTGTAACTAATATCAATTAAATCAAGCAAGCGTAAACATGTCTTCACTTCTTTTCATAAATCCCTAGGCTAAGAAATATGTGATTTCCCCACTGTTTTGTATTCTAAGCTTAAATCTGCCAGCTTAACCAAAGGGTGAGAAATCACTAAATAAAAGAAGATTCTATAGTTTAAAAAGTACCATGAACTTCATTGACTATGGTTGAATAATTTACTAAGACATAAAAAGTTTTAAATAGTAAAAGTTATCTCCAAGCTATTAACAATGAGGGATTCTAATTACTCAAATGTAAAGTCAAAGGGAAAAAATGTTTCAAATAGATTACTTATTTTCAGGAAACTAAAAAAAAAATATGCTTAACTTCATACTAAAAAAGTCTGAGAACGTGATACACATTAATTTTACAGTACTGTAGGATGATCATAAATGATATACTGTGCTATAGATATAATGCATAGAAAGTTTAACTTTGTATGATTAGCGTGCTGTATTAATATAAATAAACCAACTGTAACATAAACATTTAACTTAGATTCAGATTATCTAAAGAAAATATAGCTCTGGGGAAAAAAGTAAAGAAAAAAACTGACTCTACATATCAAACATACTACAAAATTTTTCTTAAAGCAAGTACTTTTATTGATAAGCTTTATTTGGGCAATATTTCAATGTAAATATTCATGGTTTTACTTTATGTACTAAACTTGTACCTCGTAAGCACAAAGAAAATTAACTCTGGCTTTATTTTATCATAGTATTTTAAACACAATAGAGTCTCAAAAACTTGAGAATAATGCCACCAAAATTAAATCTGTAATATGGTACCATATACTCAGTAACAGTTAAAACTAATAAGTTAAAAGACCAGTAAGTCTGGAGGACCATCTCATTAGTATTATTTGCTTAGAGGAGTATAGTGTTGTACCATGTATCTGTGGGGTATCAGTTCCTGGATACCCCCAGATTTCAAAATCTGCATATACTCAAATCCCTTACATAAAATGGCATGGTAGCTGCATATAACTTTTGCATATCCGTCCATATGCTTTAAATGATTTCTACATTACTTATAATACCTAATATGATGTAAATGCTATGTAGTTATTGCAATACATTGCTTTTTTGTGCTATTTTTTGTTATATTGTTATTTTTAATTTTTTTCCCAAATATTTTTAATCTGTAGTTGGCTGAATCCATGAATGTGGAACCAATGGATACAGAGGTCTGACTATATTCTACTGGTTTTGAGCATGATCTCTAGAACCAACCACCTTGGTTCAAATCCTGGCTCTACCACTTATTAGTGGGGACTTTAAACAAGTTACTATCTAATGGTGTCTTTGTGAACCAGTTCTTGTGGATCAGAGATAGGGGGCTTGATTTACACCACTTGCCATTTTCAATGGTGTAAATATTCCCATCATGGGCAATTTCAAACTATCAATGTGATGTCACTGAATGCAGATTTGGGAAGAGATGTATAATAAATAACCAGCTCAAGATAATAAACATCTGTACCTCCTAGGGTTTTCGTAGGGACTAAATGGGCTTAAATATGTGGCATATAAAGCATGGAATAAAGGTTAACTATCATCATCATCTCACTAGTTCATGAAAAATTACGATTTTCTATTTTGTTAAATCTCAGGAATAAAATCAATCACAAATAAATTTTTAACTATTTCTGCATGCAAATTTAAAGGCTCTAAAGAAATCTGCCTACATGGCAGTATTTTCCTCTTTCATCAACCTCTTATGTAAAATTTTATGTGCCCCAAACTATATTACAATTTGCATAGTAATAATAATCCATTACACAAGTCTTATTTGGACTTGTAATAGAAAACCTTAGACATTTTTATGAGGTAATACTTTTTAAAACAAATCTTTTGTTTCACATCAAATTGTACTAGAAAGAAATTTACATTGTCAACATAATACTTTAAAAAATGCAAACAGGTGAGTTTCAATAATTTGAATATAAAGTAACAAGATAAACACTCAACTCTGCCCAATCTTACTAAAATTATTTTCAGGCACATTTCACACAAAGTCAAAATACAGTATTTGATTTGTGATGACTCTGAAAATAATCACTACAAAAATAATCTTACTTTTGTCATTCTTTTTGCCTCTTTAAGAGGATTTTTCTGTATCAATTCAGTTCTGCACACTTGCACATATCCACACAATTAAAAAATTTTAATGTTGTCAAAATATGAGGTAGTACCAAAAGAACCAAGAAAAAAAATCTAAAATGGAAAAACCCTCCTATTATTTTCAATGAAATCTCTCAAATCAGCAATGCCATACCAAAAGAAAAAAGAAAGAAAAAAAAGAGACAACCCTTGGCCTTAAACTCACCTGTAAACAAAAAACAAAATATCCACTAACACTCTGTTCTGCAATGACATCTTCCATTGTCCGCAGGGTGGTACCCAAGTAAGAATTCAGAAGCTGGGTAGGAAGCAGTCCAACCGAAGATGCCATCAGATAGTTGGGTAATGAGAGATCAGTAATCTAGAAGAGTAAATTAAAGGGAATGATTCATTACCAAGTAAAATCTCAATTCAACATAAAAAAATGTGTGTATACGTCTAACTAGTGGTATTTCCTTGGGAAGGAGCTGACATCTTTACAACAGTATCCTGAATTTACAAAATGATTATAAAGAGAATACATGCAGAATGTAGAATATTTAGAATGAAATAAAAGTAAATTTTAATATTCCATTATACTACCATCAAAAGATAACATTTGTGACTTTTTCTTTCATGTAAATAAAATCCACACGTAGATAACTTTGTAAAAACAGTTTTGTAAGTCTTCCTCATATCATTAAATATTCTTCAAAAGCATTCTTAAATAGCAGTGTGGTCGCTGGGCTTTGAAGCCAGGCAACCCTAGAATGGCATTCTGGTGCTGAGAATTCAATAAGCTACTCTGTCTCTAAATCTCTGTTTTGTTTTGTTTGGAGACAGAATCTCGCTCTGTCGCCCGGGGTTGAGTGTAGTGGTGCGACCTGGGTTCACTGCAACCTCCGCCACCTGGGTTCAAGCAATTTTTCTGCCTCAGCCTCCCAAGTAGCTGGGCCTACAGGCGCACGCTGCCACACCGCTACTTTTTTTTTTTTTTTTTTTTTTTTTTTTTTTTGGTGAGACGGAGTCACGCTCTGTCGCCCAGGCTGGAGTGCAGCGGCCCGATTTCAGCTCACTGCAAGCTCCTCCTGAGTAGCTGGGACTACAGGCGCCCGCCACCATGCCCGGCTAATTTTTTTGTACTTTTAGTAGAGATGCGGTTTCACCATGTTAGCCAGCGTGGTCTCAATCTCCTGACATCGTGATCCCCCTGCCTCGGCCTCCTAAAGTACTGGGATTACAGGCGTAAGTCACCGCGCCCGGCCCTACTTTTTTGTATTTTAGTAGAGACAGGGTTTCATCGTGTTGCCCAGGCTGGTCTTGAATTCCTGAGCTCAGGCAATTCGCCCACCTCAGTTTCCCAAAGTGCTAACTATCAGTTTTTTCATTTGTAAAATGAAAACCATCACCAGCTTAGATGGCTGTTGTTAGGATCAGAAATATTTCTAAAGTATCTAGGAAATACCTGGCATATGACTGACACTCAAAAAAGGTGAAAATTATCATTATTATGCAATTATACTACCATTGTCTGAATGTAGCACGATTTAACCGCTCCTACTGTAGAATATTTACATTGCTTCATTTTTTGTATATATGGAATTACATTTATTTTTGGCTATTATTAAAAAATTCTAAAATTATGATAACGTCTTTTGGATATTAACCTCTGTGTTAGGCAACATCTAAAATATTCCTAATGACCTGATCTCCTGGTATTCATGTCCTTGTGTGATCCCTTCCCCTAGAGTGTGGGCTGGACCTCGTGCTTACTTCTAGCAAACAGGCAAGAGCAGAAGTGAGGAGATGTCACTTCCAAAATTAGGTTACAAAAAGAATAGGACTTCCACTTTTTCCTCAAGCAAGTAAGCTGCCATGCTCTAAGTAGTTCCCATGGAGAGACGCACATGGCAAGGAACTGATGTGTTCAGTCAATAGCTAGCAAAAATAGCCTGGAAAAATAGCCAGTCAATAGCCCGGAAGTGAATCCTGCCCCAGTCAAGCCTTAAGATGACTGCAGCCCTGGCCAAAACCTTGACTGCAGCATTGTGAGGGATCCTGAGTCAGACGCACCCAGCTAGTTGCAGAGGAATCCCTGACCCAGAGAAATTGTGAGACAATAAATGATTGTTTTAAGCTACTAAGTTTTGATCTGATATACAGCAATACATGACATATGTATCTTAACTCTGGTAGGATAGATCACTAGAATTATTGGTTCAAATAGTAAAAAACTTAATTTTCCAAAATGTTCACAATGATTCAACACACCTGTCAGTATGTGATACGTGAACGCATCCATTGTCATACTGTTACCAACTGTAAATATTAAATTTTAATCTTTATTTCGATAGGAGTAAAAACGATGTTTCATCATTATTTAATCTGTACTATTTTAATTTATATTGGCACATTTTCTATATACATTTTTTATTCACATTTCCTTATGGGTTTATTTGTTCACATTTGCTCTTTTTTATTGGGATATTAAGTGTTTTTCTTATTTGTAAGAACTATTTATATAGTGAGGGCAACCTGTTGTCTATTATATGTGGCATATAGTTTTTGCTAAAGTGTCCTTTATCTCTTAATTTTATGTTTTGACATACAAATGTTTTTAAATTTTTACATAATAAAATATTATCTATTTTGTCCTCATTTTTCCAATGCATTTAGCTTTAGAAAGTGTTTTAAGAGTCTATTGTTGATTTCTACCTATATATTTCTTCTGATTATGTTTTTCTTTTTAGCATTCACCACTTATTCCTTCCGGAATTTACTCAAATTCAAGGTGAGGATATAGCCTGATCCCTCCCCTTTCCCAATAGCCAATTTTCCCAGCATTAGATACTAAATAATCAATAACTTCTCCATTGACTTATTATGTTTACTTTAGTAGAAATAAAAGTTATTTCATATAAAAAGGGCTTATTTGGAGCTCTAAAACTGTCCATTTATATTTAAAATCTTGTATAGAACTAAAACATTGGTGTCTCAAATCTTGTACTGAAACTAAATTGTAATAAAAACTACCAGTTAATACCTGGCAAGGAATTTCCCATTCTATTTAAACTTCTTCATTATGTTTCTTTTAAAAATGGCCATAACTGTTCTCAGCCATATTTATTCTTGCAGATCATTCTATCACTCAAAAAAAAAGAGTAAATTTTATACTGGGATTAAGGCAAATCTGCAAATTAATCTGGATAGACCTGAAATCTCTACAATATTAGGTATTCTTATCCAGAAATTTTTCTATAATTACTCAAAATCTTCTTTTATACCTCTTACTAAAGTTTGGTCACTTTATTCACGTATCCCATGCATTTCTTACTAGTTTATTTCTAAGCATTTCATGTTATTATTGTTACCACTACTATTGATTTTCAAAGTAACTTTTCCACACCCCCATCTGAGTATTACTGGTATATAAGAAAGCTACTGGCCACTTTATTAAACCTTTTTACTAATTTTAAAATCTGATATTTTAAACAGCTATAGGTGACTCTACAACTATTAATACAACCTAATCTAAAAATCATTTCATATTTTCAATAAAACTACATTCAACTCTATTAATAGATAATGAACTGGAGATGTATTACTGCTGATTTGGAAAGAATATTACAGTGACTGGTTGTTAACAATCCACCTTATCGATCACTGACTCAATAACTGCTAATGCCAGATGCTCCAAGAGGTGCTTGGAAGAGATAAAAAGACACAGTGCCTACCACTGATGGATTTACACACTGACAAGTAAACATAAACTACCTGAGAAATAGGCAGAATGGGGAGCACTGAGAAGGACTACATGCTGAGCATTAAAGAATAAAGGATGAAAATTAATTGTAGAAGTGGAGGCCAAAGGGTAACTTTTTGGGAAAAGAGGGATTCAAGGCAGACACTGAAAGCCTAGTATGAGTTCGGCAAGCAAAGATAGATAGGATGAGGAAGGCAGGTGTTCCAAGAAGAGAACGAACAAAAGATGAACAGCTTCTTCCAAATTATTTTATTTATTTATTTATTTATTTATTTATTTTATTTTATTTTTTTTTATTTTTTTGAGACAGAATCTCGCTCTGTCACCCACGCTAGAGTGCAATGGCAGGGAAAGTACAGAATGTACTCATAAAGTTGGCAGCACAGCTAGGATTGTCTATAGGGCACACACAAAGAAATCATGTAAAATAAAGACAGGAAAACTAGATGGGGTGATACATGTTGGGGCCTTAGATAAAAGAGGAAGGAGCCTATACTCAGAGGAAAGGTACCAGGGAGTCTAGTCAAAGAATGATGTGAATGGAGCTAAGCTGAGCAAGGTTCCTTCTTCAATTTAGAGCACTTATAGGAGCAGAGAACTTTCTTTAGAATAAACATGTCAGATATAGAAAGTAAGAACATACAACAAAAATGAATGTTATAAAAATTACATTGCAGTTAATAACAAAACATTCCATATTATGGAAGTTATCTTTAAAATAAATATTTCAGTTCAGAAATTTCAGAATGCAACACTTCTGGCCACAACCTTTACCTTTAAATGTAATGAAGTTTCTCTAAATAGAACACATAATTGACATTCACAGATGACATCAATAATATTCAAATGGGTAATTTAAGAACAGATTTCATAAATCTGAAACAACTCTATCACTCAACTCAACAAGACCATCACCCATGCATAAACTGCATAAATTGAAGTTTATCAAATCTTTCATGACCAAACCTTACCCTTGGGAAAAAGTGTTATTATACATACATATAATTTTAGTTAATAATCGTAAATATTTTTGCTGGAGTGTTCAATGCTTTAACCAATGGAGCAACACAGTAACATACAGGTACACAGGTTTTAAACTACTAATAACTTTATTAAAGATGAACAGCTTTTTCCAAAATATTTTATTTTATTAATTTATTTTGAGACAGAGTCTCGCTCTGTCGCCCAGGCTGGAGTGCAATGGCACGATCTTGTTCTCACTGCAACCTCCGCCTCCCAGGTTCAAGCAATTCTCCTGCCTCAGCCTCCTGAGTAGCTGGATTACAAGCGTGCACCACCACACCTGGCTAATTTTTGTATTTTTAGTAGAGACAGGGTTTCACCATGTTGGTCAGGCTGGTCTTGAACTCCTGCCCTTGTGATCCGCCCACCTCAGCCTCCCAAAGTGCTGGGATTACAGGCGTGAGCCACTGCGCCCGGCCTATTTTAATACAGCATTTCCTATAAGCAAAAATTTTACTCAGAATTTCCATCTAGCTCAGTCTTTGACAAACATATTTGGATTACTTGTTTTCAAAAGGAGATGCATCCAGCCTTCTCTCCGCAGTCTTCAAGCACCAAAGTTCTAAAATTTTGTCTCCTTGTTTTACTTTGTAGAAAGACATTAAACATGAGCCTAGATCAATATCATTGGAATTCTTGCCTGCAAGTACCCCAGCATTTTAGCTCAGGATTTGTATTCCAAATCAAAGAACCCCTAGATTTCTCTACCTAGGATATCAATGCTATCTTGCTAGTTAGTTTCTGTGATGAGATACCACAGCGAGAGTTTAAGGGATGGCAAACACCACCTGACTGCTATCCTCTCATGTTTTAAAAACTCTAGAAGCACTATAAAAGTATATATCCTTTATTCCCAGAGGTACATGATGTACTTGAAGATGTGATTCACTTAACATGGGGTTAACGTGTAGAACATCATTTCACCACTATACCAAATAGATCCTGAAAACAAAGAAGTATTCCATCTGGGAGGGGAAAAATAAATGAGAGGAAAAAAAAAAACTGTAATTCTGAAGAGCAAGAGCTGATTCACCTCTGAACATGGCATTTTTGGAGCTGACAACAGAGAACCTCCGTCTTTAGATCTATCACTAGGACATTCACTGAAGCTGGGGCTGTGGTCGGTCCTCTTAGGCAAAGCACCAAGCACAGCTCTCAGGAAACCTGACCCAGCTCTTCTGCTTTCTAACATTATAGCTGTTTACACAATGGTTTTACCACTTTAATTTAACCCACCAAGAAACTTTGTTTTTACATAGACTATCCTGGCATGGATGTAATAAAGAATATAAAGGTGACCTGTATTCAGAAGACCTCAAATTTTATGTGCAGCTCTGTGAATCTAGCATTCATTTTGGCAAATTATACCTTCCTGTACAGACGTGTTGCTTGGTATTTGGGATGCTGCTTATTAACAAAATTACTGTTAAAATATTATAAATTCCAATTAAAATATATTAAATTACATTATATAGGAAAAAATCATGAATCACTATAGAAAAAAATCATGAATCCCTAAGACTGTTAAGAAAGGATTGGTCAAGAGAAATTAAAATGACCAGTTTGGTCTTTTCATCTAATTAATATTTACTGATAAAGTATTTTACTGTATATATCCCCAAAACACTTCCTACTAATATTTCAGAAAAATTGGGGAAGAGATGGCCGGGAACAGTGAGTGGCTCCGCCTGTAATCCAAGCACTTTGGGAGGCCGAGGCGGGCGGATCACGAAGTCAGGAGATCGAGACCATCCTGGCTAACACAGTGAAATCCCGTCTCTACTAAAAAATAAAAAAAAATTAGCCAGGCGCGGTGGCCGGCGCCTGTAGTCCCAGCTACTCGGGAGGCTGAGGCAGGAGAATGGCGTGAACGCAGGAGGCGGAGCTTGCAGTGAGCCAAGATCGCACCACCGCACTCCACCCCGGGGGGAAAAACCAAACACCGCCTCAAAAAAAAAAAAAAAAAAAAAAAGAAAGAAAATGGGGAAGAGAGAAAAAGAATTCATAAATGGCAACTATTTTTCACTCTCAGAAAATCAAAAGTTTAAAAATCAGTTTAAAGAAAAACGTTAACTGCATATTCTCTTTCCTTTGCTCCTCAAAATACCTCTTCATCTTTTCTGTGTTCCCAAACTCAGCGGCCATAGCTGGAAACCTCGTCAGTCAGGCACACAGCTAATTCCTCATTTCCCACATCCAATATCTACTACCTCTTGTCAACCGCACCTTCTCTGGGGAAATCTATCCACCGTCTGGGCCTATTCCTAATTCAGTCTCCTCTCCGGTCCTGACACACAGACCACCCCACTCACTACCTATGCTAACTCCTGCAGAAATCTTTTTAAAAAGGGAGCCTAATCCTGCTTAAACTCCCTCCTACTGCCATGAGGTTCTTCATAGCACAAAGTGCTTCATGATCTGGCCTCTGAGCATTTCACACATCCTGTCACACTATGTCCCAGTCACATCAAAATTGTCTCAGTTCCTAGAACACTACTTGCTCCCCTTTCCCTCTGGGCCTTTCTACATTGTTCCTTCTGGGGAGTACAACAAGCACATCCTTCTTTCCACTCCATTTACTCCGAAAACTCCTACAATGTCTTTCACTACTCAGTCATCAATTACTCTAGGAAACCTTCCCAGATGCCACAAGCCTTTTAAGTGCTTTCAAGTGCTCTGACAAAAACTATACTTCCCTGTCCCCTTTGCACTGGAGAACAACTGAAGGTTTTGCCATTTGTTTGCCCCTCAGTCCTTTCCCAAACTATAAATTCTGTGAGGAAAGGGATCTGCCTGTCTTGGTCCTCATTGTGTCCCTAGATCTTAACAAATGCCTACTATATATTAGGTGCTAAATACATGTTTATTGGAGGTTGGATGTATCAACACCAACAATGTTTTATTTATAAACATGGAAACCTAGAGTAGTTGCCAGTTTATAAACAAGTTGGAATGCAAAGTCCATTTTTAATTGGATTTTCAAAAATTAAGAACACTCTGCCAAGCACACAGAAAAAATGTTATAAATGAAAATTAACTTATTTTCAGCAAAACTTACACCATGATTTACCTAGAATGCTATTTCTCCACTGGAATGCTACCACCTCAAGGGAGAGACTTTATTTTATTCACGGCTACACCCCCAGCATTTAAAACAGCAGCAGGCACATGCTAGGCACCTACCAATTATTTACTGAATGAATACTAAAAATATTTCCAGAAACCTCCAAGGTGAACCTAATGTCAAGGCTAAGACCCTCTTGTTAGGGTCTCTCAAGCAACCCTGAGAGTACTGAAAAAAGACTTGCTACTGGAGGGAAAAAAAACAAAACAAAAACGAGGCCATAGCAGTGCTGAGACCCTACCCTAACAGCTAGAGAGGGCTTCAGAGTAAAGAGATTTCTACCGACAGAAATGGTTAGGTCAATGTCTGTCTACGACACAGAAGCATCTTTATATATGCAAGCTTCTTCAAGAGTTCACTGTCCCTAAATTAGGAACTGCTTTTAATGGCTCCCAAATATCTTAGGGAGGGGTCACCAATTTATCTGACAATTTGGTTTAACCACCCTTCCACCCTCCTACCCGCATACACACAGAGGTCTTGAATCTTCCCCCAAGGGGGGAAAAATGTGTATCTTATTGTACATAATTTCTGGAACACAAGTTGAAAAGATTTTCTTCATACAATCTGACATACTATAGGTTTATTGTTTGTACTAAAAAAATGTATCATATGCCTTCTATATATATCTAAGGCCCAGTTCTAAGCAGGAATAAAAAAGATACAAAGATAGAAAACTACAGCTGACTATGCAATCATTAAAAGTCATGTTGCAATACATGTAATGACAAGACGTTCATTACATCAAGTAAAAGAAGGTCACAAAAATCATTAACTCAATATTATATTAAAAATACATATCAATAAAATGCAAAAGAGAAAAATAAACACTAAAATGCTAAGGACTTTTTTCTTTGTACTTGCTATACTTTTCAAAGTTTTTACAATGAATACATATAGACAGAAAAAACAAATATTGTTAAAATACGTTTTAATAACCTCTTTGCTTTTAAACAAATTTTTTTAAATCTAGAAAGGGTTAATAAAACATACTGTATATACATTAATATAACAGGCTAGAGATATAGATTAGTGAATTATAAGCCTACATATGACACAAAAAAAAGCAGAAGCTGATGAGATAACTAAAGACACACAAAGAGGGGAAAACAGTTTCAAGGAAATAAAGGTCAGCTGCATTCAGTGGTATTGTGAGGTCTCAGGATGTGTACTGAGATGACATTACACAACTTGGTCATCCTATCTGACCCTTAAGGGCCAGACTCCAACTCTTTCAAAACACAGACTGCATCTGCCTTTCTATTTTGCCTGAACTGTACCACTGGCAGCAAATCATTACACTTTACTAGTAAGAAGAAATCATCATTACATACACTGATACAGTGACAAGTATTATGACTATCATATCTTTATCTGAATCTATGGCTATATCTACAGCACAGAATAAGAATTTAAGAAAATAAGAAAACATTACAGAATAAGAACTTAAGAAAATGAGAAAATGTGTATTTTTATAACACACACTATCACTAAACTGTTAAAAAATAAAACGTAATGTTACATTGTTGCTCAGAACACTTGTCTTTTTAAAAGCAAACTCTGACCTAATCTATACCCTCTCATTTTGCAAATAAGGAAAACTGGAGGCCAGAATCATTAAATGACTTCACCAGGGCTACAAAGGAGCTAAGACAGAACCAGAAGACTCCACAGCATAAGCCAAGATACTATACTGTATTTGTGGTCTTAGAGTCATTTGCCAAAAACTTTTCTTTAGTTGTAATAAATTTCAGTTCAAATATAAACTAAATTACTAAAAGTAATTTATCTTCTTGATAACTCAATGCAAACTCTAGGAAAACTTGAAAAACAGTTATATCTGCTTAAAGTTATAATGACATCCTTCACTATTATTATTTCAGTCAGTACCAGTTTCACAGCTCCCTGGCTCCCTCCAAAACAAAGAATCTATTTGTTGCTTCAAACCTATGGTGGGCTCACATAAATAACCAAGTAATTGGTGGTTTGGTAACAAACAATTCTATAAAGCAGTTCACTAAGAAGTGAGCCACAGTGATGGGTAAGGTCTTGCACTTTTAAATTTACTAATTTCTATTTTATTTGCATTTTACACACAATACCCATTGATTGCTTTTGTTTAAAAATTTTTTCTGTTAAATAAAAATATAAGATAGATGTGAGAAATTAAGGGCCTCTTCCTACAGTTGCAGGGGCTCAGGCTTGGTAGCTGTTTTGTTGCTGTGACTCTAAGGCAGAAGAAGTTGGCAAACTTTTTCCATGAAGCACCAGGTAGTACACAGTTCAGGCTCTGTAGGCAGTAGGGTCTGTAGTAACTAGTCAATTTGCCATTTTGGATTAAAAGGAGACACACATAGCACACACATAAGTGAGCACAGCTGTATTCCAATAACACCATTTACAGATGCTGAAATTTGAATTTCATATAATTCTCATGTACATGAAATATTCTTGTGGTATTTTTTCCAACTATTTAAAAATGGAAGAATCATTCTTAGCTTGTATGCCATACAAAATTGGGCTGTGGTTTTCTGACCCCTGCTCTAACATCTGGGATGATACCTAAGTCAACTGTATAGAACCTTCCCCAGTCCTCCATAATGTCCGATATTCAAGGTGCGCTAGGACAAGTATTCTACAACTGGAATCAGGATGTGTCTGGGAAATCCAGCTCTTCTTGACCAACACTAGTACCCTGGGTAAGTTAATGACTGTAAACATTTACTAACTGTGTAATCTTGGGCAAGTTATTTCACCACTGTGCCTCAACTGCCTCAGCTATATGATGAGGATCATGGCTGAAATGAACAGTAAATAAGTTATGAGTGCATGATTAAACAGTGCCTGGCAATTAGTTAAGTACAATATAGGTATTTGTTAAATTTTTTTAAAAAGTAGCTCAGTTTCAGTATCCTCATTTTGGAATGCAGAGGATGGTGAGAAAGAAATAGCAAATAATGAGCAAACTATATATTTTATCACAGCTCTGCAGCATGTATTATTAAACACATCTCACAACAGAAAATATGGCTCAAAAGAGTAACTATAACTACTTCAAGATGACACTGTAAATGTTGGAACCAATCTGATTTCAAGTTTCTAGTATGCATGGGAGAAGGGGAAAAAAATGGTTCAGAGGAGATAAGCAAGGGAAAGCGCCTTTCCTTCTTCCATGTATTATCCTTTACAATCAGCTCCTGCTTCTAAAATGTGAATACAACTACCTCCACCACTACAAATAATAACAACACTTAACAATTACTGGGAAGTGACTATGAGCCAGACAAAATACTTAATGCCTTCACAGTATCAGCTTTTTTAAGCCTCATAACTCTACTTCATTTTACAGATGAGGAAATGGAGAAGGCCAGATGGCACGGACTAATTCAGGATCATCTATTTCCAAAGCCTGGGCCTCTCATGACCACTACACCTAACTTCTTTGAGGTAAGCCCAGATGAATTTCTCTAATTATGGGCACCAAAAAAAAAAAAAAAAAAAATGAGTTTTAACTGGAATTTTTTTTTTTTTTAAAAGGATGATTTCAAAGATAAGGAGGGATGTAGCAAACACAAGAAATATGCCTAGAAAGGGGGCAGCTATGGTCAGCAGGAGGGGTATGAGGTAGAGAGGGTATATGAGGAGGCAGAATGGAGTTCTAGAAGGCAGAAAGGAAAGTCAGACTAAAACTAACATCAGCCTTAACTAAGCTTTCTTTTCTTTCACATATCCTGGGTGAATTCAGTAAACTGTTCTAGTTGAAAGGACTACTTCTGTAAGCAGGCAGTTCAGGACAACAGGTATAAACAGGACATAACAGACCATATCCAGTGGCTTCACAGACCACCCTGCTATGGCTATGAGTAAAAACTTTACAGTAAGATGCACCATATCAGCTGATCCTGGGTTCAAACCCTAGCTCAGCCACTTAGTAGGTGGGTGACTGAAGAAGTTCCTGGATGGTTGAGCTTCTGTTTCTTTCTCAGTGAAATGGTGACAATAATACCTATTGCAAGAGGCCATTTTTCTTTTTTTTTCCCCTTCTTTTTTATGGATCACACAATGCTAAATTCAGAGTTGTCCCTTGTCAAGCTCAGTTTCAACTACATGATTACCTTAAATTATTACCAAGTACAAAATACAACTTCTTAGTCACATACTTAATATGTAACAGACATAATCAAAAGAAAAGCCTACCTTATTGTCAATCAGTAAATACATAATGAGCCTTTACTATTTACCCATGACTATACCCGGCATTAAATATATATTGAAGAAATGAAGAGGTGGTGGGTTGAGACCCTACCATCAGACCATGGTTCAAAGTCTGACTCTACCATTAGTTTAGTACCTTGGGGACCTTGGGTCATTAACAACAGAAATGACAAAAGCTAACACGTGTTTGTTAAGCCAGGCTCTGTTGCATGTATTCATCTCATGTAATCTTCTCAATAATCCTATGGAAGTAGGTATCATTACTTTCCTTATTTTACAAATAAGAAATTGAAGCACAGAGAGAATAAACAACTTGCCCAAAGTCACTAGACTCTAAGCAGACAGCAGGAATCCACAGCACCAGCCCTGTGCTCCTAACTAGTAGACACTAGTCTATAATATGTGCATAATCAACTTCTGCAGGGCTGGTTTAAGGATCAGAAATATGTGGAAAGAGCCTAGGATAGTAGTTGGCATGCAGTAGGTGGACAAGAAAAGGCCCAAGGATACATGCTATACTGAAACACAAACTAACAATCAATCTATTCAGGTTCCTTAGCCTAACCTTCTTTCAAAGTTCTGGGATAGTTTATTTATTATTACCCAAGACTGGATCAAAGTTCAAGTTTATATTTCATACTATAGGAGGGTATGAAAAAGAAATTTAAGACTATACCAAACTACTGCTAACACTAAACTTCATCTCTACAGAAAACCGCTTATCTGTTTCCACTGCCTCTACCAAATACCATTATAGTCATTGCTGCTGTTGCTTGGAATCAAGAGGTTTGCAAAAGGCATTTAAAAGAAAAGAAAAAAGGGAAAGATTTTAATTTCATCACAAAGAGGTAGATTGGTTAGAATTATTCCTAATTCAAAACAAAATGAGAAAGTTTCCAGAGACTAACAATGATTTACTTTTTGAAACAATGCATCAGAATCACTTAAAATACATCAATTCCTATGGTTTTGAGTGCAGTTATCTTTTTACTTCAGTACAGTTTTCTTTAAGTCTAGCTGAAGGGTTGAGTTCCTGGGAATCTACATAAACGCTTGGTAGTTTAGAATAATTGAATTTGGGGAACACGGTAATCTACTTTTTTAAGTCCTTCACTTTATAAAAGAGAAAAGTGAAGCCAGACAGGGTCAGTAATTTGATCCAAAGTCACAAAGTTTGTAAAGACCAGATTCCTTTCTTCCAGTAAAATGATCTCTTCACTAGCAGTGTTTCTATCCTAAATCAGTTGCATGGAGATGCACACTAGCTATAAAAACCTGGGCAAGCAAAACATATGAATACAAGCACAGAAAAGTCTATAATGGTGGATATATTGAAGAAAAATAAATGCTAATTGAGCAAAAGGTTATCTGTTCTGTTTTATTCACCGCCCTGCGATTTCGAAATGAAGTTCCTCCAAAGAAAGATAAACAGTAGCATTTTCTCCTTTACATCGCATTAAAGCACAATTACTTGAAGAAGAAAAAGCCCATTACAAATATAGGAAACTCCAAAAATCGGAGTCTGCAACTAGCTCCTCCACTGTTTACTGAAACACTTCCTTCGGTCCATGTTGCTAAAAACTTGAATCAAAACCCTGGATGTATTTATGCAAGCAAGAGAGAAAGCTAAAAACGTGAAGCTTTCCTCCCTAAATGTTGCCAAAGCTGCTACAAAAGATGACAAGTATTAAAGATGGGCATTTCCATTCATGTCCCTGCATGCCCACTGTTAAGAGGGCTTTTCATTTTTAATTACGTTCCCATCCCGAAAAGGAACATTAGTTTTTTATCTAACAAACTGTCTTTCGAGACTCCGCGTTAGGTATGTTTTATGTGTATGACAGATTTCCCAGGGTGCGATGGAAAGTAATTGTAACTCCTGCCCTCAATGTCACTTCTCTGCTGGTGTTTATCTGATAGAGCGCCCTCCTAGGGCCGCCACAAGACCGCTCAAAAACAGACTTGGAGAGGGATAGGCCAGCGGGACCCTACTTACCGAAAACACTGCATTCTGAAGCCCAAAAGGTATGGGGGTCAGTCTGGCCAGCGCCACCACTTTTAGGCCGCTTCCTCCCTCCACGACGCGAATAACGGCGCTCAGCTTGTCGCTGCTCTGGATCCTGGCGGCCACCCAGGCAGTGAGCAACCGCTTGCAGACCACATGGGCGATGAAGGTGCCGATGAGGACGCCCACCACCATCAGACCCATGCCCAGCACGAAGCCGTACAGGTAGCCAGCGGCCACGTTGAGCACGATGTAGCCCCAGCCGCAGGGGAACGAGACCACGATGAAGCCCACGACGAAAAGCAGGACCCCTAGCAGCGAGTCAAGGCTCTCCACCCACAGCAGGAGGTGCTGAAGGTAGCGGCGGACCAGGGCCAGGGAAGCGAAGCACAGGGCGGCCAGCACGCAGACCAGCACGAGGCTCCGGCACCAACAGGTGCTGCTGAGGCAGCAGCAGCGCCAGTTTCTCACCTCGGCCACGCCGACCACCACGCCGCCGCCGCCGCTCCCGGGGCAGCCCGCCAAGGCCCCGCCCGGCTCCGGCAGCTCCGAAGCCGCTGGCGGACCGTGGCGCTCCAGATAGGCGCCGAGCAGGGCGCCCGAGGCCGCCGCCGCTGCCGCCGCCGCGCTCGCCCCGCCCCCTCGGGGAAGGCGGTCCGCCAGGCCGTCTCCGCCCGCACCCCGCGGCAGGGCCCAGCGGGCAGGCAGCTCTGCAAGGCCCGGGAGGGCCGCGTGCTGCAGCAGCCGGGGCAGCGCCTGGAGCAGGATCCCGCCCGGGCTCCGCATGCCACAGCCCGGCGCGGGCCCTCAGCCGACTAGCCCCTCCGCCGCGGCGCCTGTTAGGCAGCTGCCCTTCATGGCGCCCGGTTCGCCCGGCCTCGACTCCCTGCGTCCGCTCAGGGGGTGGGAGACAGCCCGGACAAGGGCGCCGAGTCAGCGGAGGAGCGACGGCCGGGCGGAGTGAGGAAACTCCCGCCCCAGCGCCCACGGAGCCCACTCCGGCGGTGCCCGCCCCTTGTCGGCCAGAGGGGCGGGGCCGCGGGCGCTCGGGGCGGAGCGGGCTGTGTTCTGGCCCCGCCCCCGTGACGCCTGCCCGCCAGGCTGCAGGGGTCGCGGGGCGTCTGCGTGGGCCAGCGGAGGCCCAGGGCTGCTAAGAGCAACTGCTGGGAGGGCAGGATCTCTGGGGAGGGCGGGGCGACTGGCAGGGGCGCGCTCCCCGACTTCCCACAGGCGCGCGCATGCCTGCGTGTCAGGGCGCGCGCTCCCCTTCTCGGACAGAGGCGACCCCAGTCCGTGAGCTGCTTGGATCCTCGCCTGTTCCCTCCTGGTCGTTTCCGCAGTAACCTCTTATCGGAGCGGGCAGCTGTGAGTGGCGCTCACATCCGCCGCTACCCTGTCGAATTGGGGAAATCGTTCTTGTCCTGTTCTGAGGAGGGTTTGGCTATTGTCCTTGGCCCTATTCTCCCTGTCTCAGACTTACCTCCCAGGTAGCGAGGTCACCCTGTGGGTTTCATATCGCTTGGTCCTTTAGGAGCTGGAAAAATTAGGTATAAAGTCCCCCCACCCCCTTGACAGAACGCCCCTTTTGACTCCAGAGGTCCTTTATCGAGTGCCAGGCATTGGTCTAGGGGCTTTTGAAAGATTCACTGAAGGACATTTCTTAAGGGTTCGCTTTCTCAGAGGGCAGCTTCTCAAACTCATTCGCTGGTTTCTTTTCCTCTTTTTGCCTGTTTAAGGTTAGTGTTCCCCAGGTCCTCTTGCCTTCTTCCTTTTTAGAGTTCCCTGAGCCATCTCATCCAGGCCCACAGCTTTGATCCTGCCGTGCCCCCCATAAGCAGTGACCCCTAAGTCAATGTCTCTGCCCACACTTCCCAGCTTGTGGTCCAGCCTGTGGACACATCCAGACGGAATTCCTGCAGGCAGCTTAAACTCAGCAGAGCTTGGTAGATAGATGATCAACCTGGGCTCTGGTGCAAATCACGTTTAGTAACTGGTCAAACCGTCAGTCCCTGAATCTCATTGTTTCTTTTCAAATTGCAAAATGAAGATAATGGTACAATTTGCTTCGTAAGAGTGTTGTGAGGATTAAACAAAATAGTAAAGTAAGGTGATTAGCACTATGCCTGAAATTAGTCTTCAGTAAATGTTAACCATGTGATTGTATCCCTCATTAAAATGTGGTCCCCCATAGACCGACTCTTCCTTCTGGGTTTGATATCTCAGTGGATGACCTTCCACCCAGTTGCCTGCCAAATAATGGCTCAGGACACCTTAGGTCCTTGCTGATCAGGCTCCTTCTTGCTCCTCCATGCCATTCCCTTCTATCCACCCTGGTTGGACTGAGTCAGAGTCCCTACTAGATGCCAGGCAAGTGCTGCATCCTTCAACTCCTTTCTCCAAGCCTTGTGACTCACACGGAGGAGCAGCTCTTACTGCTCCCACAGCATTTACCTAAAGTTTTACTTTGGTAAAACAGTATCAAGGAGGGGTGGTGCTAAACCATTCATGGGAACTCCACCTCCATGATCCAATCACCTCCCATCAGGCCTCTCCTCCAACAATGGGGATTACATACAGTTTGACATGAGATTTGGGCAGGGACACAAATCCAAACCATGTCAGTCCTACACTATCTTCCTATCACCATCACCATCACCCTCAATTTGGTCTTTCCTTTCCCAGGCTACTTTCCATATGGCCATTATCACGTTTGTCCCATTGTATTGTAATTTTTTGTTTACATCACTGTCTCTCTCTTTAGGCTTTGAGTTTCTTCTGCTGGGCCCTTTACTTATTAAATCTAAGGAGCAATGAGCCCTCTTTAAATGTTTATTGAATACACAAATGATTGCCGTTTGTAGGGGGAAAGTGAAGGCAGGAAAACCAGGCAAAATTGCATAGGCAAGAAGCTGTCAGGATCCATGAAGTAGGATAATGGTCCTGGTGTTGGTTGAATGGGGATAAGTTTAAAGAGGAGCTGGGCAACTGATTTGTTTTCAGAAGAGAGGGAGGGGTCAAGGATAACACCTGGATTTCTTTTTTTTTTTTTTTTTTTTTTTTTTTTGAGAAGGAGTCTGGCTCTGTGGCCCAGACTGGAGTACAGTGGCCGGATCTCAGCTCACTGCAAGCTCCGCCTTCCGGGTTTACGCCATTCTCCTGCCTCAGCCTCCCGAGTAGCTGGGAACACAGACGCCCGCCACCTCGCCCGGCTAGTTTTTTGTATTTTTTGGTAGAGACGGGGTTTCACCGTGTTAGCCAGGATGGTCTCGATCTCCTGACCTCGTGATCCGCCCGTCTCGGCCTCCCAAAGTGCTGGGATTACAGGCTTGAGCCACCGCGCCCGGCACACCTGGATTTCTTATTTGAAGTAATAGATAATGGGGCCATTGACCAAGAAAGCGACTACAAGTCTGTAGGAAAGATAGGGTTCACTCTTGATACATGAGACTTGAGGTGTCTCAAGTCTCATCCAAATGTGCTATTCCAGTAGGTGGTTGAAAATATAGATATGGAATTAAATGGGGCATCTCTCCTAGAAATTTTGACCTTGGTGTATAGGCAGCAATTAAGACCATGGTTATGAATCAGTGCATGGTGATAGGTGTGTCAAATATTTCCTGTCTGGTTTTCCTGCCTTCATTTCCCCCCTACAAACGGCAATCATTTGTGTATTCAACAAACATTTAAAGAGGGCTCATTGCTCCTTAGATTAAATAAGTAATGGGCCCATCTTGAAGAAACGCAAATATTTCCTGTTCTCTTTCAGGAATATAGCAGGATTGCATGCCCTGGCCTCCCTGTGATGGGGTTGAACTACATGACATGTTCTCCCAATTAATTGTGAACATAACATTTAATTGTTGATGCAAGACGTTCCAGAACTCTTTTTCTCTTTGCCATGGCAATCATCAATGTTCCAGAGAGCATATGCACTATCAGTCTTGGTATTGGAGGGAAGATGATTCAGAACAGAGTCCCAGTCACATCATGAAGGACATGTAAACCTTGGTTGTTTTAAGCCACTGAGATTTGAGTTTTGTTACCAGCACCGATCTTTGTCATCCTGGCTAATGTGCCTAAGAAGAAGAGGTTTAAGGAGGAAAACTTGGGAACACCAATGTGCTTGTTAGACTCTTTTGCTTGTAAGAAAGAGAAACTCAGGAGACTACTTTAATTAAAAGAAGGAGCAGCCGGGCACGGTGGCTCAAGCCTGTAATCCCAGCACTTTGGGAGGCCAAGACAGGCGGATCACGTGGTCAGGAGATCGAGACCATCCTGGCTAACACGGTGAAACCCCGTCTCTACTAAAAAATACAAAAAAAACTAGCCGGGCGAGGTGGTGGGCGCCTGTAGTCCCAGCTACTTGGGAGGCTGAGGCAGGAGAATGGGGTAAACCCGGGAGGCAGAGCTTGCAATGAGCTGAGATTCGGCCACTGCACTCCAGCCTGGGTGACAGAGCGAGACTCTGTCTCAAAAAAAGAAAAAAAAAAAAAAAAAAAAAAAAAAGGAGCAAGTGTTTATATGGGTATATGAGTAGCTATTAGGAGCCCAGGCATAAGCTACTCTCTTATTTCTTTCTCATTATGTCTCTGCTTTTTGCTACCTCTTTAATCTATTCTCATAGTACCAACTGGCTGATTAATCCACTTCTTATCCTCTAGTCTGTATTTCAGAAGAATGTAAGCCAGTTCAGAGTTCTTAGCTGTAAGTCGATTCATGGGCTGCTAGCCAACCTGAAAATGAGCTGCTCTTGGGTCAGGTGCTCATCCTTCTCTAAACAGTGTCACTCCTACCTGAAACATCATTCAGCTTTCCTGGGTATGGGACCTCTGGGAGGGCAGTGCAAGCTGTAGTGGGATATTTCTACTCTCATCCCACTACAATTTATTTTTCACAGAATTGTGAAAGGTTATATTTTACAGTTGGACATCAGATGTGTCTTAATCCACATCTACCAGCCCACCACAACCAGCCTAAAACCCTTATATTGCATTCAGGAAAGACCCAACTGCCTGCCTGGCCTACAAAGCCCTTTATGATCTAGCCTCTGCCTGACATTCCTACCTCACCTCCTGCCACCCTCCTTCTCACATGTTCCAGCCACGCAGGCCTCCTGTGTCTCCCTTGGATGAGTCAAGCTGGTTTTCTCCTCTGGACATTTGCGCTGTGCCCTTGCCAATCTTTCTTGTTTGAACATGCTGCCCTTGACTCTGAGAAAGCCTGGTCTCCTCCTTCTTGTTCATTTTAAGCTCTCCTGTCATCTCCTCAGAGATGACTTTCCTGATTACCCTCATCTAAAGGACTGCCCTCTCTACATCGGGTTACTGGTATCCCTTATTTTCTTCATAGCACTTATCATCACCTGAAATTGCCTTGTTTATTCCTTTCTGTCTGTCTTCCTTAAGCAGAATGAAATACCATGAAAGTACATATCGTTCCTGTCTTGTGAACCCCTGTACTCTGATTCCCTAGAATAGTTCCTGTCACACTAAATATTTTTTAAGTGAAGGAAAGGGCAGTGGGCAGTGTGCTCAAGTGCTGGTTGTTCTCTGGTGCCTCTACCCAGGTTCAGTGTCTACCCTTCCCTGGCTTGCTGTGTGTCTCAGGAGGTTGGCCTCTAGAGACGGTGTCACTCAGACTCCACTGGGCTCTGGATTTCCAGTTAGGCTTGACCAGTGAGAGGCACCAGCAGAATATTGGAGGATAGTACAAGTGAGAAGTGGTCAGGGTATTTATCACTTCCCAATTGATTTTCACTATGGTTTTGGCAGTGGTTCAATTTTGTGAACAAAGTTCTTATTTACCAAGTTTCCAATTCTTTCCCAGCTCTAGTTATGGTTTTCTGATGCTTTGTCATCCCTTTTAATACTTCCTTGATTAGACTCTATTTACAGTTGCTTTTGTTGCCTGCAGAGACTCTCACTGACACAGCAGGGGCAGGTCAGAGGCTGACAAGCACAGTACAACCATCACTTGAGTTCATACAACTCACCCATAGCCACACAGAGAAAGTGGTAGAAGCAGATTTCAAATGTGAATTCAGGAAGTATGAGGAGATCTGCAGAAACTGTTAGAAGTCCGAGGAGGAGAGAATGTTAAGACATAAAGATGGAAAGATGGAATGTTAAGATGGCTTGTCAAGTGTGATTGGAGTCCCTTTTTCTTCTGGGTTTGGTGGCCTGCTGTTCTCTGATGCTCATTAAAATCTTTAATTAAAGGGTATTTTAGAGTCCTGGGCTCAAAATTAAAGTTTGATTTATTTTGTAATAGGGCTCCAGAAGCCTTTAATTCTCTATTTTATTTTATTTCTAAAAGAAAAAGATTGGGCACTACTAAGATTGGACACTGCTGACCTAAGATAAAGACCCAAGATGAGAGAAGGACCAATGAGTGTCTCTTAGATATTTCTTTTAAAGGTAGCCACTAGGGCCTTAGGGAAAGTACTTTCAGGAACAGGCAAATTGCACCAGTTTGAGAGTGAATGGAAGGTAACTACAAAAGAGTGAGTTTAGATAGCACTTTTAATGATTTTGGATGCAAAGGAAGAAAAGGGTGATAGCTAGAAGGTAATACAGGGTGAGGAAGATGGGGACATTCTAACTGAAGGATTCCAGTGTGTTTATAGATTGAAGTAAAGAAGGCTGGAGAGAAGAGAGCATTTAAGTAAGAGAAGGGAGGAAATGTTATGAAGCCAGGTTGTAAAGGAGATGAAAGAGGATGTGGTTAAGATATTAGGGGAAGAATTAGATGCAGGGGAGAGACAGTGCTTCCTCTGAGATTCAAAGGAAAGATGTAGAGATGAATGCAAATTTTCCACTGCTTATTTCTAGTTGTAACAGATTCTGTCGTTTCAGGATTTATTTTAATGTAGTTGGGGAGCGGCAGGTAGTTTTTCTCTCCCGTTTAATAGCCTGGGGCTTCATTTCTGTGATTTTTCCTGATCAAAAATAAGAACCAATCTATCTCCTCAGCTCTTCAGGTGTCAATTATACAATAAGCAAATTTTTCCAGGCTGTCTGTTATAGACTTGCCACTATACTTCTGACTTAGATGTGGTACTTTGTTAGTATCTGTGAGGACTGAAAATGAGATAGAAGAGAAAAATCCAATCAAGCATTAAGTAATCACATTTAAAGGGAAAATGGGAAGATACTATAAAAAATGAATTCAATGGTACATCACTCTCCAAACTCTAAATATGCTATTTTATAATTATGAATTTCCATGTACTGTGCAACATTAGCTTCAGTTAAAGTGCACCCATAACATTAAATGTGTTTTGATATGTGGTTGTTGAAGCTAACTGTTAAAATTAGTTTGCTGTGATTTATTGTTATTCATGCCAGTGGTTTATCAAATACAATTGGAGTCCCCTTTTCTTCTGGGTTTGGTAGCCTGCTGTGTTTTTGCTTTTCTCTGGCTCCCATTAAAATCTTTAATTAAGGGAGATTTTAGAGTTCTGGGCTCAAAATTATAATTTGGTTTATTTTGTAATAGGGCTCCAGAAGGCTTGACTCATTTATTTTATTTTGTTTTTTATTTTTGAGACAGGGTCTTGCTCTCTCACCCTGGCTGGAATGCAGTGGCATGTGCATGACTCACTGCAGCCTCCACCTCCTGGCTTAAGTGATCCTCCCACCTCAGCCTCCTGAGTGGCTGGGACTATAGATGTATGCCACCCCGCCTGGCTAATTTTTGTATTTTTTATACAGATGGTGTTATGCCATGTTGCCCAGGCTTCTTTAGAACTCCTGGGCTCAAGCAATACACCTGCCTCGACCTGCCAAAGTGCTGAGTTTCCAGGTGTGAGCCACAGTGGCTAACCAGAAGCTTTGAATTCTTCATGAAACTCTGAAGCACATAAACACATAAGCCAGGCATCCCTCAGTGAATAACTCCTGCAGCAAAAGGAAGTGAAAGTGTAAGTGCATTGCATCAAATGGTGGCTTCAGGAGAACAATGCTGTTCTTCAACAGGCTCTTCAGCTGGCAAGGCAAATAGTTTGTAGACCCTTTTTGGTGCATTTTACAGAAGACAAGTGCCTTTTTTTCTGACTTGTTTAAGATCTGTAATTTAAATAAGTACATTTGAACCCTGTATGAAATTGCTCTTCACTGTTAGCAACTAATTCTTCCTGAATGAGGTGTACGCAGCTTATTTCTTCAGGAAGAGTATATTGAGGGTATATACTTTGCTAGACTCTTTTGAGAATATAAAGGTGAATTAAAGGCATTTCCTGCCTTCAGGGAGTACAATCCAATTGTGGAGAAAAGACCAATAACTCCATTACAAAGCCTGTGCGGTGCATGCATCAGAGTGATGCTGAAAGGTTTAGGATGGCAAGGGAAAGCACAATGACCCCAGATGGGGTGGCCATTTCTAAATAGTGCTCCTAGTTCTGTTCCTCAGATGTGTTAACTAGACACTTGAAACTGAAGGTGTCCTTGATACTCTGAGCTAATGGTGAAAATAAGCAATCTTGGACAACTATCCCATGCAAGGTTACAGTTGTAGTGGGAAATGCTGCAATCTCATCCGTCTTGATCTGCTAGCCTCATGTTCACACACTTGCCCATGCTTCACCAAGTATGCACTGCCCTGAGGAATCTCTCCAGTCTCCCTCTCACACTGCTCCTCACTACATATTTGACCCAAAGAAGTGAGTCTTGGTGGAGGCAACATATAAAGATTAGTAGAGAAAGGGGAAGCCCCAACTCATATTAGCTAAGTAATTGTTTAGCTAATTACCACTCCCAGCCAGAAAATGAAAAATTATAGGTTAACTTTGCAGATGTGACTTCCAGTTCAGACGAGTCAGAATATTTGGTATTTCCAGTTTCCATTAGTCTCAATTTCATGGGAAATAGTATTTCAGAATTCCAAAAAGAAAACTGTTGTTCATGTATAACAGTGAATGAAAATGCCAAATCTTACTGTTATTATACTTATCATACCATACAGGTTGATATACACACAAAGTACTTCTCAGTCTAGCCACTACACTAATTAACACCATATAGGAGATTAAGAAGAAAAACTAGTGTAAACTATCCACTTTAAATTTTTGTTTAAAAATGTAAGAAAAAGCAAAATTCAGAATATTCTACTACCAATGAACCTTTGTTTACTAGTATAGAAAATATGATTAGAAACTTATATTGATTACTTTCACAGAATAAATTCATTACTTTTTAGCCACACATACCCAGAATAATGTCTTTCAAGATTTATTAAATATGTATGGTTTTTTAACTCTTCTCATTAATCAAGACTTAAATAAAATCTATGATTGGAGAAAATTTTAAGAATTTGAACTTGAATCTGGATTTACATCAAGATTATTTGTTTCATTTATAAGATATGAGTTAGGGAGGAAAGATCTACTCTGTGGAACTCTAGGCTTAATGTGACTGACCTAATCTTTTTACAACCTTCTCTCCCAAACCTGTGCTCTCAGTTGAAGGGGAAAAGAGGGGAAACTTCATCTTCAGTTGAAAAAAAGGAGTGAAAAACAAAGCACAGAAAGAGAGGGGCTTGCCTGCTAAGCCAGCAAATAAACTTTTACTCAAAAATGTCTTGTTGGGCATCTACTGTGATCCCAGCATTTTAAAGGATACATTGGAGGTGTGCCCTCAAGAATCCATCTTTCAGTGTGAGAAGGCCTAAACAACTGCACCACAAAGTATTAATTACAGTGACAGCACTGTCAGAAGGAATAACTAAATCTGCCTGGGAGTCAGAGAAGGTTTTGCAGCCATGATGATATTTGAGCTGCGTGTTGAAGGGTAAGTATACAGTTATTTATATCTTACTCATTTCAAAAGGATTTAAGCTGTCTCCGGGTTTTGAGCAGACAGTGGGAGAGTAGAATAGCCTTTCAGGCACAGAAAGTGCCAAAGCACAGAAGTGTGAAAAGGTGCAATGTGCTTGGGAAGTGGCAAGCTGTTCTGAGGACACATGCATAGAATGCACCTCTATGTACTCTGGGGGAAGCCAGGCAAATAATATCAACAAATATGCCATCCTCTAACAGTGGTTTGCAGACTTGAGCATGCATCAAAATTCCCAGGAGAGCTTTTCAAAGAACTGTTTACTGGGCCTCATTCCCAGAGTTTTTAATTCTGCTGGTGTGTGGCCTTGGAAAGCAAGAATTTGCATTTTTCACAAATTCCCAAGTGATACTGGTGCAGCTGGTCTTGGGACCATACTTTAAGAACCATTCAGGGAAGGAAACACTTGGTAGATTATGTCACATGTCCAAGAGACAGAGTAAATAGACTGCAACCCATTTATGGAAAGATGAAATAAACTTGAGAATGTCTAAAGCGTAACAAGATTACTTGGAATGATGGCATATGGGGAATAAGAGAAAGGGAAGGAGTCCAGGATGTTAAAATTATGTTCCATAATATAAATGAAATACTATAGTGTTTACGAATTCAAAGAATCTTATTCCACCAACAAACCGTACTGTTGCAGGAAGTCAGGGACCCCGAACGGAGGGACTGGCTAAAGCCGTGGCAGAAGAACATAAATTGTGAAGATTTCATGGACGTTTATCAGTTCCCCAAATTAATACTTTTATAATTTCTTACACCTGTCTTTACTGTAATCTCTGAACATAAATTGTGAAGATTTCATGGACACGTATCACTTCCCCAGTGAATATCCTTGTGATTTCCTATGCCTGTCTTTAATCTCTTAATCCCATCATCTTCTTTGTAAACTGAGGAGGATGAATGTCGCCTCAGGACCCTGTGATTGTATCAACTGCAGAAATTGTTTGTAGAGCATGTGTGTTTGAACAATGTGAAATCTGGGCATCTTAAAAAAGAACAGGATAACAGCGATGTTCAGGGAACAAGAGAGGTAACTTTGAACTGGCTGCCAGTGAGCCAGACAGAACAGAGCTATATTCCTCCTCTTTCATAAGCAAATTGGAGAAATATCGCTGAATTCTTTTTCTCAGCAAGGAACATCCCTGAGAAAGAGAATGCACCCTGAAGGTAGGCTTATAGACGGCCCCTTTTTAAGGCATCCCGTCTTTTCTAGTCAAAGCCGAAGGGATGAAATAAGCTCCGGTCTCCTATAGTGCTCCCAGGCTTATCAGGTGGACAGAAATTCCCACCTAATAAATTTTGGTCAGACAAGTTATCTGCTCTCAAACCCTGTTTCCTGATAAGATGTTATCAATGACAATGCGTGCCCGAAACTTCATTAGCAATTTTAATTTCACCTCATCCGGTGGTCCTGTGTTCTCGCCCTGCCTCCATTTGCTTTGTGATATTTTATTACCTTGTGAAGTATGTGATCTCTGTGACCCACACCCTATTCGTGCACTCCCTCCCCTTTTGAAAATCACTAATAAAACCTTGCTAGTTTTATGGCTCGGGGAACATCATGGATCCTGCCGACATGTGATGTCTCCCCCGGACACCCAGCTTTAAATTTCTCTCTCGTGCTCTTTCCCTTTATTTCTCAACCCAGTCGAGACACTTGGGAAATAGAAAAGAACCCATGTTAAACATTGGGAGCGGGTTCTCCCGATACCATACAAAGTTTTAGATCATTTTCTTGCCAGTGTCATGAGTTAGGTCTTTACAGCTAGATAAAGAGATGGCCCAGTCATGGTCATTCAGCAGTCATACCTCAAAAATGTGTAACATGAAGTCCACTCAGATAGGAGCAAACCTTCCTAAGGAATCTTCTAGGGGTGCTGAACCCACTTCCAGTGGTTGCAGTACTCATTGCACCCACTCTTAGTATCAGAACCTTGGCTGTAAGTCACTTGTGGTGTTTCAGCAAAAGAAACTTAACAGAGTAGACAGACAACCTACAAAATAGGAGAAAATATTTGCAAACTATGCATCTAACAAATGTCTAATATCCAGGATCTATATGGAACTTAAACAAATTTTCGAGCAAAAAGTAAACAACACCATTAAATAATAAGCAATGGCCGTGAACACTTCTCAAAAAAAGACATACATGTGGCCAAAAAGCATATGAAGAAATGTTCACTATTATTAATCACTAGAGAAATGGTAATCAAAACCACAATGGGATACCATCTCACATCAATTAGAATGGCCATTACTAAAAAGTCAAAAAGTAACAGATACTGGCAAGGTTGTGGAGAAAATAGAGGGAGGAGTGTAAATTAGTTCAGCCATTGTAGAAATAAGTGTTGTGATTCCTCAAATAACTCAAAACAGAATTACCATTCAACCTAGCAATCTCATTATTGGGTATATATCCAAAGGAATATAAATTGTTCTGCCACAAAGACACATGCATGCATATATTCATTGCAGCACTATTCACAAATAGCAAAGACAGGAACTCAATGTGAATACCCATCAGTGGTAGACTTGATAAATAAAATGTGGTATATGTGCACCATGAAATACTATATAGCCATGAAAAAGAATGAGATAATGTTCTTTGCAACCACATGGATGGAGCTGGAGGCCATTATCCTGAGGGAACTAACGCAGGAAGAGAAAACCAAAATACCTCATGTTCTCACTTATAAGCGAGAGCTAAACAATAAGAACACATGGACGCAAAGAAGGGAAAGCAGACACCAGTACCTACTTAGGGTAGAGGGTTGCAGAAGGGAGAGGATCAGAAAAAATACCTATTGGGTACTATGCTTATTATCTGGGTGACTAAATAATCTGTACACCAAAGTTCCATGACACACAGTTTACCCATATGACAAATCTGCACGTGTACCCTTGAACCTAAAATAAAAGTTAAAATAAAATTGTGGTGTTTCTAGCCTCAGTGTACTTCAGTAAGTGTAGGATCCCTGTCCCCTGACCCCCAGTACATAAGAGACTTCATAACAACTATAAAGAATTGATAAATTGAGACTGGTGGAAGCCATAAAATGGAAAGATAAATATATTTGAGTAAGTTGATACCAATTATATTAAACACTTACATGAAAGCTTTGAAATTAACTTCCAGTTTCTCTGTCTAGCAACTATGGAGCCCTTAGCCAAGAATACTTAAGGAATAGTCTCTGTTCTGATCTCTCCTCCTTTGAATGTTTTTATTCTTCGGGTGCCTTGGTTCTGATGACACTCTTCTTGAGTTATATGATGTTCTTGACTCTTGCAGGGCTGTTGAAATAATCAAATCTTTATTAAGTACAAATGCTTATTTATCTTTTTGCAGATTTTGAATTTTCGCATCAATATAATTTCTGCCAATAGTATATCCAAAGCGGTTGCTTTCCTTAATCCTCGTTGCTAAATATTTATAACTCATTAGCCTTTCTGTTTTTAGAGCCCATGAACCCTCTGCATCTCTTGGATTGGACTACAGCCTTTGTGGTATGCCCTTGGTTAAGACTGCATAGGGGATGGAAGGAAAGTATGGAGTGGGTGGGAGTAAGATAGGTGTTACATTTTACTCCTTTTGACTGGAAGAATAACTTTCATATGGGGTTTAAACTGAAAAAAGACTGGTGCAGTGGGTCACGCCTGTAATCCCAGCACTTTGGGAGGCCGAGGTGGGTGGATCACTCGAGGTCAGGAGTTCGAGACCAGCCTGGCCAACATGGTGAAACCCAGTCTCTAGTAAAAATACAAAAAATAGCCAGGCGTAGTGGGGGGCCCCTGAATCCAGCTACTCGGGAAGCTGAGGCAGGGAGAATAGATTGAACCCAGGAGGTGGAGTTTGCAGTGTGCCAAGATCATGCCTCTGTACTCCAGCCTGGGTGACAGAGTGAGACTCCATCTAAAAAAATAATAATAATAAATTGAAAAAAAAATTCTTCCCTTGGACAGAAATTTTACCCTTTCTTTATGGCAACATTTAACAGTCTTTGGCTGCAGCCTTTCAGGAATTTCTCTGATTCACCATTTTGTGCTCACAAATCATATGGGAAACAAAAACTTGCATAATACATTTCCACAGTATTGGGGTAAGAGGGGATTAATAAATTATACCTCCTCACCACTTAGGTTTTGAACTGTTGAGAGAGACATGGGTCAGTCAAATGAAGGTCAAAACTTTAACAATATTCCTGATAGAGCTGATGGAGAATGGACCGTAGAATGAGAGCCAAATAATAACTCTCTGCTGCCAGTAGGAACTTTGGAATAGCCCAGTAGCTGGAAGATTTGAGTGTAGAGCAGACAGACTAACCTAGGCCAATCACTGTGACCCAGTTACCAGGTAATTAATTCAACCACCACAGAGAGCAAGAAGCCACGAGAAATACTTCCTCATGGAAAGCAAAGGATAAGTTATGTAAGATGTATATTTTATAAGGGAGTTTTAAAGACAGTAATTTAAAAAATGGCTAGGTACAGTGACTCACACCTGTAATCCCAGAACTTTGGGCAGCCAAGGCAGGAGGATCACTTGAGACCAGGAGTTTGAGACCACCCTGGACAGCAGAGTGAGACCCCATCTCTGCAAAATACGTTTTAAAAAAAGAAAATAACAATGACTAACACTAACTGTGTCTAACAATGACTTCTAAACTGTAGAAAAATAGTTTCTTCCCTCAAAGGTAATAAATGTCAAACACAATAAGGAATTTTAAAAATTCAAGAAAGTTAATATTTATTTTTCCATCTGTGAATGAAGATGATGATTAATTACATGCGTATCTTGTGTTGACTCCACTAAAAGCCTGTTTAATTTTTTAAAAGGTACCGTTAGGAGGGTTAAGGTTTTCTAACATTGTCACACACTAGTTCTTCTTCCATCTGTCCTCCAGTTTGCATAGTGGTAGAGTTAAAGCTGGATGCATGGCCACCCAGCTAGAAATACAATTGTTATTTTTACTTGCAACTAGAAGTAGCCACATGAATAAGTTCTCTCCAGCGGAATGGTAACATAAGAGTGATGTGTGCAACTCTAACTTCATTTATTTGTTTTTTGGGGGTTTTTTTTGAGACACAGTTTCACTCTGTTGCCCAGACTGGAGTGCGGTGGCACAATCACAGCTCATTGCCTCCTCATCCTTCCAGGCTCAAGCAATTCTCCCACCTCAGCCTCCCAAATAGCTAGGACTACAGGTGCATGCTACTGTACCCAGTTATTTTTTGTATGTTTTGTAGAGGCGGGTTTTTGCCATGTTTCCTAGGCTGGTCTTGAACACCCGGGCTCAAGTGATCCTCCCACTCGGCCTCCCAAAGTGCTGGGGTTATAGGCGTGAGCTGCTGTGCCCAGCCAAACTTTACTTGTTTAAAATGAGATGAGTTGTTGTTCCCCACTTTCATTCCCCCTCTGAGTTGAAATGCCAACATGGCAGAGACCCAAGGCACCAGGGACCCTTTGTGACCTAACAGAGCAGAGCCACTCTAACCGCTTAGCCTGGCCAGACTGTGAGATGAGAAATAAACTCCTACCTTATTTAGGCCACTATATGTTTAGTGTCTTTTTTTCTGTTTGTTTTCGTATCAGCTTAACATATTATTTAACACAAATATGTATGCCCCATTTAAAAGGTATTTTAAAAAATATTCAATAGAAAGATATCTATACAATTAGCAACTGTGGTGGATTAGATAATGGACCCCAAATGATATGCCTACTCAGAACCTGTGAATGTGAATTTATTTGGAAGTATAGTCTTTGCAGATACGATGAAGGTAAGGATCGCCAGATGATATCATCTGGGATTAACCAGGTGAGCCCTAAATCCAATGGCACATGTCTTCGTAAGAGACAGAAAAGAAAAACAGAAGAGAAGAAAACCACATGAAGGCAGAGGCAGAGATGGAAGTGAGGCATCTGAAGCCTAGGGACACCTGGTGTCTGCAGGAGCTGGAAAAGGCAAGGAAGGATTCTCCCCTAGAGCTTTTATAGAGAGCATAGCCCAGCTGACAATTCGGTTTTAGACTTCTGGCCTCCAAAGTGTGAGAAAATAAGTTTCTGTTGTTTTTAAGCCACATACATAGTTTGTGGTGATGTCTTATGGCAGCTCCAGGAAACTAGAACAGCTACCTAATAAAATTTGATCGTGAAGATGGAGAAACTGGACATGGAGAAATAAAAAGAATAATTTCTTGTATTGTTGTGAAATGCTGAGAGAAGCACAGAGCACTATTTACATTAGTTTTATATACTGGCTCATTCATTCATGACTTTTTTTTAAAGTGATCTGAAATGCCTCAACTGCTGAAAGGTGCAGGGCATATAAAATGAACCACAGGTCATATATAAAATGAACCACAGGGAAGATCCACCTGCAGATCCTCCAATGGCAGGCATAAGTACCACTACTAAGGGAGCATCCAGTGGGTGGCCACCAAGTGCCCAAAGGTGTGCCTAGGCGTGGAGCTGAGAAACCTCTTTAGCCCCAAGTTCTCTGCATGGGAATGAGGATAGTGGGTACTCTAGGTTCCTGGAGATCTGCCTAGGTATGGGGTGGACAGGGCCCCTCTGCACCCAGATCTCTGCACAGGAAAGGTAGATCAGCTCAGGTAGCTGAACTAGGTGAGCTGTTGTTCCAAATACTTGAAGATCTGCCTGGACGTGAAGCAGAGAGGGTCCCTCTGCACCCAGATCTTTGCCCAGGAAGGGTGGGGTGGCTCAGGTTGTCAGTCCAGGTGAGCAGATGCTTTGAATGCCTGGAGATATGCTGTGCATGGAGTGGAGAGGGCCTGACTGCACCACAATCTATATATAGGCATAGTGGAGCAGCTTAGGCTGCTGATCCAGGTGAGGGGCGCTCTGAATACCTGGAGAGACCTGCCTGTGTATGGAGCAGAGAGGGACCTGCTACACCATGTTTATGTCCCATGCTACACCATGTCCATGTCCATGAAGGGTCAGGCAGCTTAGGCTGCTGGTCCAGGCAGGTGGGTGCTCTGAGTGCCTGGATTTCTGCCTAGGAGTGGAATATAGAAGACCTTGCTGCACCATGATCACTGGGGAGCAGGCTGGGGCACCCAGCAAGGACACACGCAGACTGATTCCAGGTCACCAAGCTGGCCCTAGCTGCAAGTCTTGCCACCCAGGAGAAACTCTAGCTGTAGCAGCTCTCTCCTGCCCCACCTTTGTGATAGGAGAGAGCACAATTCCAGTGCCTACTGCTGAGGCACTTCCTAAATTGTGGCTATGTAATTCCCTACCCCACTCCAGGGCAGGTGCTCCAATCTCTTGGCAGAGACTAAAATGCTTCCACAGCCAGGCTACCAGGTTGACAAAGAATGGCTGACTTTGTACGCATCTGGATTAAAAATGGCATCCTGCTTTAGGTCCCGGGTCTGGGAAAATGCCTGCAGCTTTTCCTGGTGTCTTTCCCTCACAGTGTCTCCAAGCCTTTCCCCAAGTTAATTCAGAGCTTGGGATAAACAAAGTGCTCTCCATTGGCCTGGGTTTCTTGGATCCCCAGTGGAAAGGTGAGTCACAGAGGAAGGCTTTCTGCCTCTTTCACATACTGGGGCTTCACTCACTTTTAGTAGCCAGATGCTATCACAGGAGCTGTTTGCCCACATTCTCCTCCCTGGGATCTGGGGTGTGTTTCACAATTCCAGTGTATTCCCATTTTTCTTCCTGAATTGAAGTTCACAGAATTGATCTTTAGGCACTATCTTGTTATTTCTAAGTTGCTGAGGCATGCTAAAAGCCTGTGATCTTGGAGGGCAAAATCTGCTTTCTAACTTTCTATAATAAAATCTAATAGATATTTATGTTCATTTATTTGCAATTTAAAGTGTCAACATTATCCTACAAATGTAAATAGGTGGAAGGAGATAGCTGTGGGGTCTCTAATGCCTGTCCTCCAGGGAAGACAGCTGGGTTTACAGTTGTCTTCCCCAGGATCAGTTAGAGAATCTGGAGAATCCCATTAATCCCTTTTAAGGAATCCTTATCTAGGTGGGGATACCTGTGTAAGGCAAAGGTAGTGTTGAAGAGTCTTCTTGCATCTTACCAATGCATGACGCACATAAGCACCAAGGAGCCAGCGTTGTGCATATTTTACTTAATCCAAATTCATTGTAAATGAGAAATATTTAAAATGATATTTAGAAACTATTGTCCAATGGAAGAGAAAAATCAAATGGGATCACTGACATACTCAATTTTACCTTAAGTTAAAAAGAAAAGGTGATAAAATTATATTTTTGTTTAAGTACTTAGGTATCTACTATGATTTTAGAATGCCACATGGTGGTTATCAATTTATTAGACAGAGGCTTGAAATGTATTTGTATACATTTGCAGATGCATATAATTTTAATGAATTATCTTTTTGTCGTGAAATTCTATGTGTAGCTTATCTCAGCAGTATTGCTTTTTGGTAATATATTATTTGATAAATCTTTGGAAAAGTTAACATGAAATCCATTGTTGTTCTAGTCAAGCATCCAGAAAGCACTTTATTTTAAGCATGATTCAGGTGGTAGAAAGAATAAAATCAGTTTTGTGTTGGTGTTGCTGCTTTTTCACTCTGAAAAAGATTTTTGTTGCGTTAAAGCCATTTTGCTTCTCGAAGTGAATCTTCTTTTGTGTATTTACAGTAAGGTTTCTTATGGGCATTTTCAAATAAAATACATAAGTGGAGACATATTAAACCAGTAATTCTGCTTTCCAGGTGTTCAGTTTCAACTTCTAAACACAAAGAAAAATGTCAAATAGGACTTAGAATAAAGTTGCACTAGGTTTTTAAGACTTACAACATTCACTTATGGAACTACTCATATTTTAAGACAAATAGAAAAATGTTCCTCCTGGTGAAATGTTTGCTATTATATGATACATAGTTAAATCAATGAGAAATAAGGGCAAAAATAGACAAATACTAAACAAAAGCTTCGTTGTGCAAATATACTCAGAAAACCCTTGAAAAACATACCTCCTAGTTGTAAATATTACAGCTGAGTTTACACAAAATGTCTATTAAAGCCAGTGGGAGTCATGCATTCATACATTTCTGGCTAGTATAAGAGTGTTTAATAATCACTAAAGCCTTATATAAAGGTCTATATGATTCCTTGTCTTAATTATTTTAAGTAGCAGTTCCTGTTTCAATGTCCAAGTTTTCTGCTGATTTAATGTTTTGAAACACCAATTTCTAAAAATAAGGGGATAATCACTATTTCAGTTGTAAATTAGTAGGTATCACATTTGCTTTTGTAAACTTGATTTGCAATTGTTGTTTAAGCATTTACATATTAGCATAACAACACATAACCTCGTATTATGTTTTGCTAATGACTATGTAGACATTTTATCTGTGATAGGGCTAATGCCTGTCATGGATCAACCCACTAGTAACTTGTGCTTATTTAAATCTGGTTTTAGCCTAATGGTTTGCTTCTCTCACTTTGAGGGGCTGTTAAAGAGCAAAAATAATTTAGAAGTTAAAAATTTTGTATTACTTTTCGGAAATAGAAAAAAACATGTTATAAAGAATAAACTAAAGCAGTTTGAGCACAACAGATTTGATGAAGGCCATTTGCGTTTGCTGCCTCCATAATCTGCCTTATTTAACCTATTTATCTGCAGATGCTGTAGAAGAACCTCTTCTTGCAAAATCATTCATTCGTGCCTTGAGACAGTATGACTCAAGCTGACTTTTTTTTTTCCCAAGGAGTTTTTAAGTAAGTAAATGAATACACCAGTCAGGAGATGGAAGAGAAGTCCAGCCTGGAGATGCAAATATAGAAGGTACCAGTATTTTAGTAGTTGGTAAAACCAAGGCAGTGTATGAGATTATCTAGGAAAAAGATTATCTATCAGTTTTCTAAAGCCCACGCCTTTTATGAATAAACAGAACACCTTTTCCCCACCCCATCGTCATTGAGAATCTTAGCCTTAACATCCACCTAGTTCCAGCTTTGTTTTTGTGTTCTACATTATAAAACCAACATTTTTGGCTGCATTTTCAAATTACTATAACATTTAATATGCCTTTTCAGACTATATATATGATACCCCTGATGAATAAGAAGAGCAGCCAGCTGAGCATGGGAACTCTACAAAGGGAACAGCTGTGACTGACCTAGTCATCTCACAGGGTGGCTAAGAGCAGCAAACCATATAGCTACCATATAGGTCTTTGGGACTCAGTATATAAAAGCCAGAATTTACACAATACTCTTGCTAAAAACAGATAATATCTATTTTTAAGAATGTGTGCAAAAGGAAATTTTTATGTTAGCACTTGCTTTTGGAAAGTCTAGCATGGTATATTACAGCAATTAGTAGTTCTATTCATTGCAAAATTTCAACCACATAGCTGCGAAGTAACTCAGGGTAGATATATTTTGTTACCAGCGTTCAAACCATTCTCTTCTCTCTTAATATTTAATAGTTCTCTAATTCTAAATTTAGCAAGTCAAATGGAACAGCTCATGAACAGTGTAGGTAGTAGTATGGGTATCCTTTGTTCATTGTGGGCAGTGTTGGGTTCACTGTCAAGATTTTGTTGAAATCCATGGACTGGTTTATAAATATATAATTGCTCTGTATATTATGCTGTTTACAGTGAATGTCAAGTCCTTTACTGACACCAATATCAGTAAAATATATTCTGCAAACAAAAACAGTATTTTTTACTTTTAAATCAATAGTTCATGTGTACATTGTTTAGAAATTTCAGGGAGATTGGGTTACTATTTAATATGTTTTATCAGAGTACTAAGAGTATCTCGAAACTTGTCTTAACTAAGTCTCCTCCCCAATACCTCTGAGAGGTGTATTCTCACAAAGCAAATGATTCAAAGGAGAAAATAACCAAGCAACAACATAATAAATAAATAAATAAATAAAAATAAAAACTTTATTAGTTAGGAATTTAGCTTCAAGCCACTCTACAAAGCTCTAGTAAGCTTGGCTGAGTACATGAAAGGCTTCTTTTTCCTGGCTCATTAGGCCTGAACAGCCTCAAGCAAAGGCAGGCTCTTAGGATGCTCTCTTCACTTTTTTTTTCTTTTCTTAGATTCCAGTGGGCACTAATGGAAACGGAGAGAAAGACAAACAAGAGGACCCTGTTAGCTCCCTGTGTACTGCAGAAGTGGTGTAGGCTGTGCTCCGAACTTAGAGAGAAGGAAAAGAGGACAACCCCTCTATCCCCAGATTCCTTCCCAGCCCTGTTCTGCCAGTCAGCTGATTGGAAACAAGAGAGAAGGGAGGCCTGTGGTAACCTCTTGACACCAGGGGAAAACCTGACCCTAGAAAAATCAGCTGGATCAATATCATGTGATCTTACCAAGGCAAGTGACCCTACTCCCTAAACTGGTGGAAAGGGTGTGAATGTCAACTAGAGTTCTATACTTTAAAAACAACCAAAATATTGCAAATTTTGAGTATCTTTCCTAAAGAAAGCAACATATTGTAATCTTGTTTTCTGTTAGATAAATCTCTGTTAAAAAGAAGCTTTGTTGAGACTCTCAAGTCTCTAAAAAATAACTCAGCCATCTTTTGATTCCTTGGGGACCCATGAAAAAGTCTGAGCACACACGCATTCTTTACAATGAGTCTCTGGCATGAAACCAGAGCCCTAGTGAGTGAGGCTGAGTCATGGCATTCCGCAAAGCCTCCTTTTGTGCCACTGGCCTAAAGCCTAGATGAAAAGAAAGCAAAGAGGCTCCTTTGACTCCTCTGCCCTAGGCCTACGCCCTAATTGTTGCTTTCAGAGTCTTGTAACTTCAGCAGTAAGAAGGGGGAAAGTCAACTTTAAGAAAAAAAGTGCCAAGGGTAAAAGATCAGTTCTCCTTCATAACGTTGAACTGATCTTACCTGTGTTACCCAGTTGTGAGTCATTGGTGTGCATGTGTGAGAGAGTGTGTGTGTTGGGGGGAAAGGGAGCATTTGAATATGAAAACTATGTGAAAAGGCACACTCTATAAGAGGCAAAGAACAGCAAATCCCACAGAATGCTAAAGGTGCCAAAGGTAGAGCTGTTTACTTGTCTGCAAATCTCTTGGAAACCTTCAGTCAACAGGTGACTGGGTCAGCTTCTAAATTGTATCTTCCCTTGGCTCTCTGGCCTTCTCCCACTGAGATATTCATCATGTTGTATTATTCTTCAACAGCCATCGTTTTCCTAGACTGGAAGCTCCCCGAGAGCCAAGATATGTCTGTCTTGTTCTCCAGCACTTACTAGGCACTGAATAGATTTTGTTTTTCCTGTTGAATGGCATTTAATCTACACTTGACTATAACCTTTATTCAGAACACTATTGGGGAAGATATTTAGGGGAGGGCTTCTTCATGTCTCCTAAAGCATACAGTCTTTAACCAAGATTAACTCTGGAAGTATTATAATTTAAATAACTGATTAAGTTAGGAAAACTAAACTCATACGCACACACACAGACACAATTTTAATTTGTTAGCCACTCAGACTAGGTTTTGTGTGTCCATAGCCCCATGAACCATCCTCTTTTTGTATGCTCACTTGTAATTTCATTATGAAAATTTTTGTTTCAGCTAGGTTGTAAACCACAGGAGTACAGTAGACTGTGTCTTTTTTGTTTACTGCTGGATTCCTTGGGCCTAACACCTGGCCTAGCATATATTAGATATTCAATAGGTATTCACCGAATAAATGAATGAAATACTCAGCAATCCCTTTTTACAGACAAATCAGTAATCTCTTTTTGTCAGTTGCTCATTTGATCACCTCCAGGTTTTCATTCAAAGACCATTAGAGGTCTAATGTGTATGCTAACTATTGTAGTTACGGCAGCTATTCATGATCAGTTATGTCTATGCTTCAATAACTCTTATATTTCATTAGAAAGACAAGGAAAAAGAAATTGTTACATTACTATATCAGAAATTAATTTTACAAGATATCTGAAACTCAACTCTGAAATACATCTAATTTTTTGACATTATAAAATGGTGCATACATCTCTATATACAATATATGATACATCTATATAAATCTGGACAGTATAATATAGTTTTTACTGCATCAAAACTTTTCAATAAAGTTACATATAAGTAAAAGTTTAAACTATAGGCCAAATTTATTTTTGTATTTACACATGGTCACAAATAACTCTTGGTGCACAATGGTATTTCTATTCTAGACAATCCCCACAGTTCCACTTATGTAAGGTACCTTACAAAAAAGATCTTTTCAGTATTTAATCTAAATACAGATATCAAAACTGATTCTTCATTTTTTGAATTACTGAATTTTCAACAGATGATACCTTATGTTTAATCAAAAGAGATAAATAGGACTGGAAAAGTCAATTATAAAAGTAGTTGTTGCTTGCTAGTCTTACAGAAATTTTTATATTCCTTTAAAGTGGAAACTTGAGACAGCAGAAGATAGTGATAAATTCTTACTTACAATGTGTGTGCTTTTTTAAAAAAAAAAACCCACAAATTTATGTATCATTTTTATGGTAGATGCCTTTTAATTAACATTGTCAAATTTTAAGGCACTCAGTATTAAAAGGAATCCAGAAAGATGTTGATTCTGAGAAAAAAAAATGGTAATTTAAATACAATATTTCTATTTAATCCCAGAAAGTTCAACTTTGCTCAATTCATAAACATTTAAACATGATTTATTTCCATAATAGGAACAGCTATGCGGAGGAGGAATGACAAGTAGAAGAGGGGAAAAGGGAAAATATAAACAAAAATAAATAGTACATTTCACACAGAAGCAGAGGAACAGAAAGTGAAATCTGAGATGTGAGTAAAGTACTCTTGTTACACCATGTTAACCACTCAGACTGTAACATTCAGCATGTGACACAATTTCCTGAGACTTTTGAAGTGGTAATACTAATTATATGATTAAGTATAGTATTCTTAACCTTGACCCCGGAAGCTCCAGGAGCTTTCATTCATTATTTATTCATGGAGCTCAGACTATACTACTCTGGAGGTCCAGAGATGACTATTTGCCTTTGAGGGATATACAACCAATTAGAGAAGACAGACAAATAATCAGAGGATGCTAATATAGTTTCATATGTATTATAATACTGGAAATGCTATTTTTTGTGGCAAAACATGCTAAGAAAAGAGTCCAAAAACTCTTTCTCAGGATTTCATGTGTCGGATGTTAAAGTGGCATTGTACAGCTATATTTTTAAAACTGGCATTAGTTGCACTTAAAATAAGCATTTCATAGCAATAATATTCAATATTATTTTATAGTTCCCTATATAATAAGTGAATACTCTTTTAATCATATATTATTTCGAGTCAGTGTGCAACTTTTTCCCACAGCTAATATGGGACCATCTAATTTCATAATTGATATATTAGAGCAAATTCAGCAGAGTGGGAAGGAATGAATTTGACATTTAATTCCTTGCTTCAGAATATAGTAAAATGGTAACACCTTTGAAGTGGCTCCCAACTTTTTCTGAGTTTGGGGTTCTGTGAATATATTTGGTTCTGTGAGAGTTGCAACAGTGTTGCTGGAGGGAACTATAGCACTAAATACCATTTTGACACCTTTGTTTATATGGGTGATCATAGTGACAGCTTTTGATATAAAATCAGGAAAAGCTCTGGATACTTCAAAGGAATCACTCCACCATTTAAATTAGTATTTCCACTGAGCAAGGATTCTATGCAAAGGCTACTCCAAGTAGTGTCATGAGGAGGATGCAATAAAGAGAGGTCCTATTGCCTAATTTGTTTCATTAAGTATACATTAGGATTACCCACTCAAAAACACTAACCACAGTTTGGGCAGACATCCTCTCCCTCCTCTGAAGAAGTTTAAGACTGAACTGAAAGGTAATTCTACCAGAACTCTGAAGACAGTGTTGTGTAAAATATTCCCAGTGAAAATAAATTAGTGGAGAAAAAAATCTTAAAGAGAGGGCAAAATGTACGCAGCAGAAATTACCGAGAGTAGAGATACATTAGAAGGAACAGAGATACAGCAGGAAGGGTTGGTGAAGGGATTAGCTTGAGACCAAAAGAAACTGAAAGGTGAAGAACTGCGGATTTTAGAAATGCACTGATAACCAGTTTGGCTTGATTTCAGTCACATATTTGATTTCTTCATTCTTACCCTTAGGAGTATGCCTAAGAACATGTTGCACTGTCTCTGCTCCTTCACCCAAACCATCTCAAGAGAGGTGGAACCAATGATATATGTAGTAAATTTGATTAGAATAAGAGTATCCTTGGCTGAGTTTCAGCCATCGTTCCTTTTAGGAACATTATTTCCTGCAGAGAGCAAATGTTCTATTGCTCCTCCAAGGACAAGCTCTTTATTCCATATAAGAAGACTTGTTTGGGTCCAATGCTGCCCTGAACTTGGTTAAATCTTCTGTATTCTGAGATTTGGCATTATCAAATTCCTGTGGCTAACAGACATAAAGCTATATTCTCCAACCTGGTCTCTATTATTAATAAAAATGTTATGCTAGTTTCTGCCTGTTATTCTTTTGTTTCTCAATCAGATCAGTATTGGATGGGAGAAAGGACTGTTATCTCACGTGCCAATTAATTATTTACTCATCAAGTATAGCATTCATTACATGAGTGTGGCAGACTGCTAGTAGGCCCCCCAAATCTGCCTTTCCATTCTTAATAATACAAGGATATCCAGCTAGAGACCGTATTTCCAGTTCCCCTGGCACAAAATGTGACCATAGAGCTTAGTATCACCATGGAAAATGATCAGAAGCAATGAGTGCAACTTCTACCTCACTTGCTTCAAAGGAAGTTACTTTCTCTTGTCTTCTGTGAACTAGACCTTAGGAATGGCTTCAAGTTAATTTGACTATTCAGAGGAGGACTGAGTCCCAGGGGTTAGTAGAACAGCATTGTGGAGGGAATCTGAGTTGCTGAATGTCCTTGGAGAGTAGACTTGGCCCACTATGCTTCCCTGCACTGTTACATATAAGTGAAATAAACATTTGTCTCATTTCCATTGTGTAGTTGGGGTTCTTTCTTAAAGAAGCTTAGTGTTTACCCTAAAACCCAGGATCAAGTTGATTTGGCCTTAAATAATCACTATTATAAGATGTAGAGAGGTAGATTGAATTTATCATATGAATATCGTTAGCTACAAATTAGCCCTATGGGGTATAGCTACTATTACTTCTTAGAGAAATGAGTGGCATAATTTTAATATAAATAATATAACAACCATTAGTACATTATTAATACATCCCAAGAATGGGACAAGAAGCTCCTTGGTTATGCTTGTATCTGTAAGAAAGGTAGCTTAAGTAAACATAGGCTTGCTCTAATTCTTTTGAACCAGTTAATTTTCAGTTACATCAAGAAAGTTTAATTGATAAAATCCTTCAGGGCTTTCAGGTAGAGAGGACAGCAAGCATAAAGGTTCTAAGCCAGGAATGAACTTGGCATGTGTGAGAGTCAAAAAGAGCAGTGTACCTGGTACATGATGGATAAAGAAGAGTTGTAAGGAATGAATTTAGGCAGATTGGCAGGGACCAGATCAGACAAGTCCTTGAAAACCAGGATAAGAAATTTGGATTTTATTCTAGGCATGATGGGAAGCCATTGGAAAACTTTAAGCAACTAGATGGCATTAGCAGGCCTCTTCTTCTTTTTTTTTTTTTTTTTTTTTTTTTTTTTAAAAAGCACCCTATCAAAAATGGACACACACACACACACAAAAGGCAGGAAAACTGGTTAGTGTAGTAACTTAGGCAACAGAGGACGGTGACTTGGGTAATGGTTCAGCCCTTTGGGAACACTAAACAATAATATATCAAAGATTTTATTTCATCTGGCACTCATTAGGCAGAACATTCCTTCATTCCCAAGCTCCAGTACTGCTCCTGGCTGCTTCTTCCAACATGCCTTTGTTGTCAAAGAGTGAATGTCTTGGCTCAGCTCAGCAACCCCAAACAGAGGCCTGGAGTGCAGCTGCTTGCTTATGGGAATATGGTCCACAAAATGGATGTCTAGATTGCAGTTAATCAAATCAAACACCAGCTAGCACTTTTTGTTTGGTGCTTCCAAAGCAAGTTGCTGCCAAGTCCAGTCATCATTCTAAACCATTTTTAAAAGAGGCTTCTGCAGCTGCCTGGCTCTGGTGAGGCTTCTAATGGTAAGGCTATAGACAGATCACAGATGGGAAAGCTTCTGATATTATTTCATCCAATGTGCTGAAAAAAGAAAATAACAAAATTGGCAAGTGATAGGTGTAGAAATGAGGTACCAGGAAATTGAAGCAGATCATGATCCAAAGAGTATACTTAGAATGGACAGTAGATGCTTGTGTTTTCCTTGAAAATGTAGCCTGTCTGGAAAGGTGAGACATATCAAAGTTGGGACTTTCAGGTAATAGGTGGATTCAAACATTTTCTGATTAACAATTGATTGAGTTTATCTAAGACTTGGAATCATTAGAAGAGTGTCTGGGTTAAATAAGGGGTTATGGAGGCCGAGGTTTTTGTTATGCAGATGAACCCTCCAGGTAGCAGGCTTCAGAGAGAATAAATTGTAAATATTTCTTTTTTTTTTTTTTCTTTTTTTTTTTTGAGAGGGAGTCTCGCTCTGTCGCCCAGGCTGGAGTGCGGTGGCGCGATCTCTGCTCACTGCAAGCTCCGCCTCCCGGGTTCACGCCATTCCCCTGCCTCAGCCTCCCCGAGTAGCTGGGACTACAGGCGCCCGCCACCTCCCCCGGCTAATTTTCTGTATTTTTTAGTAGAGACGGGGTTTCACCGGGTTAGCCAGGATGGTCTCGATTTCCTGACCTCGTGATCCGCCCGTCTCGGCCTCCCAAAGTGCTGGGATTACAGGCTTGAGCCACCGCGCCCGGCCAATAAGGTACTAGACTTTTAGTTAATTCTCTCCTGGACAGGAAAAAGACCTGGAGAGAGAACGGGATTCTCTAGAGAATGTAGATTTTTTCCACAACAGACAGCTTTGCAAGACCATTTCAAAATATCTCAAAGAAATATATTTTGTGGTAAAATACTTTGATTTCTTTCAGGGCCTGCTGTCTGTCATACTGGTATTTTATTGTTACAAATAGCCTGTTTTGTCAGTCTTAATGTTGCTGTTGCAATGTTAATCCTGGTCAGCTGTGCCTGAATTCCAACGAAAGGAAGATATAATGAGGCATGTCCAACCATCTATACCCATTGTGGCCTGAAATAGAGTTTCAGGTTTACTTTTGATTATCCTTGACTGAGAGGAGAGATCCATTCAATTTGTTGCAGGGCTTAGAATTTTATTTTTGCTTTACAAAGGTGCAGAGATTTCCCATATACCCCCATCCTTAAATATGCATAGCCTGTTCATTATCAATATCCCACACCAGACTGGTACATTTGTTACCATCAATGAACATACATTGACACATCATCATAACCCAAACTTCACAGTCCAGGTTAGGGTTCATTCTTGGGTTTGCACAAATATATAATATCATGTATCTATCACTATAATATGATTTTCACTGCCCTAAAAAGCCTCTGTGCTCTGCTTGTTCCTCTATCCCTTCCCCTAGCATCTGGCAACCACTGATCTTTTTTCTGTCTTCATAGTTTTGTTGGAATCATACCATAGCCTTTCCAGATTGGCTTATTTCACTTAGTGACATGCATTTCAGTTTCCTCCATGTCTTTTCATGAGTTGATAACTCATTTCTTTTTAGTGCTGAATAATATTCCATTGTCTGGATGTACCACAGTTTATTTATTCATTACCTTACTAGAACATATTGCTAGGTTATATGGTAAGAGTAATTGACATGTAATTTTGTTGGATGGCTAGTACATAGCCTGCTGCAGTATACTACAATAAATTATCAAAAAATGAATAGTTAGGTGTATCCACGAAGGGTACAACAAGAAGGTATATTCATGCATAACAAGAGGAGAAAGTTAGGATAGATATAAAGCATGGAAGGATATGGAATCTCCTCCATGAAAAACAAAGGGAAGAGAGAAGAACAGGCAGTTACCTCCTGGGTTTTATTCTTAAGCTTTGAATCATCTACATGAGATTGATTCTAAATGTCTTCCTCACCTGTACAGTTTGAGTGATGGGCCAGGTTTTCTTTATCTGAATAACCACTGTGAGATGGCAGTAGGGGCTCCATGTGGCAAGGTGGCCCAATAGAGAGAAGGCAAAGTGCAGGGGAAGGAAAGTAGCTTTATATTGAAGGAAAGGCAAGAATGAAAAATGTCTTGGCCAACCTCAAATGGACCCTCAATTAAAGTGTATTCCAGCATTTGTCTTTTATAAATAATATGTTTAAATAAGCACAGCACTTTGGAGAAGGTATCAGCTAAAGCGTACTTACTTAAACCTAGGCAGAGCTGGCTCCAAGAACAGCTTATTTCCTTTATCGGAGTTTGTTGTTATTAACACAGTTGAGGAGTTGGGCAATTATTGCTTATTTTATTTATTTTATGCAAAAGTGCTTCTTTTGCTTGACTCATCTCATTAACTTAATTATCTACCAGTTAAGTATCTTTCAAATGGAAACATGTTTATGCTGAGTATTTTTTTTGTTGTTATTGAGACAGAGTTTCGCTCTTTTTGCCCAGTCTGGAGTGCAATGGCATGATCTCGGCTCACCACAACCTCCGCCTCCTGGGTTCAAGCAATTCTCCTGCTTCAGCCTCCTGAGTAGCTGGGATTACAGGCATGCGCCACCATGCCTGGCTAATTTTGTATTTTTAGTACAGACGGGGTTTCTCCATGTTGGTCAGGCTGGTCTTGAACTCCCAACCTCAGGTGATCCACCCGCCTCGGCCTCCCAAAGTGCTGGGATTACAGGAGTGAGCCACCGCGCCAGGCCTATGCTGAGTATTTTTAAATGGATAATGTAGTGTGTCAGGAGATGGGTTTGGTAAAAGTAGAAAAAAAAAAGTTGAGGCTCAGCCTTTCATGAGAATGCAAAGAATCACATTTTTTTCCCTCCAGTTTCTGATTTTGTTAAAAAGCAGGAAAGAAGTTTCAGTCAAATTTGAATCAAACTTAGAAGAACTCTGTCTAGACACAGTATATTAGTCCATTCTCACACTGCTATAAAGTGTAGCAGTACGAGCCGCAGACAAGAACCCCTCAGACACCGAGTTGTGGGAGGAAAGGGCTTTGTTCAGCTGGGGGCACTGGCAAAGTCACGTCTCCAAAAACCAAGCTCCCTGAGTGAGCAATTTCTATCCCTTTTAAGGGCTTACAATTCTAACGGGGTCTGCGTGAGAGGGTTGTGATCGATTGAGCAAGCAGCGGGTACATGACTGGAGGCTGCATGCACCGGTAATCAGAATGGAACAGAACAGGACAGGAATTTTCACAGTGCTTTTCCATACAATGTCTGGAATCTACAGATAACATAACCAGTTAGGTCAGGGGTCGATCTTTAACTACAAGGCCTGGAATGCAGCACTGGGCTGTTTGACTGCTGATTTCATTTCTGTCTTTTCTTTAACTCCTACTTTTTCTTTGAGGCAGAAATTGGGCATAAGACAATATGAGGGATGGTCTCCTTCCTTAAAAGAACTACCCAAGTTCTTTATATGACTCACAGTTCTTCAGGCTATACAGGAAGCATGGCTGGGAGGCCTCGGGAAACTTACAATCATGGTGAGGCAGGAATATAGGGTCTAGAGGCAGGGAACATAAGGCTGATTCACACTTCAGCGACGACAGGAAATATCTTCTCTACAGGGTGTAGGCTAAGTAAATGACTTTGTAACTTTACTTTATCCTCCTCATTTACATAGGGTGTACCCCCAAGTAACCAACAGAATCCTCTGGAGGGTATTTAAACTCCCGCAAAATCAGTAATGGATCCCTTAAGCCCCTATACTTGGGCCTGCTCCCACGCTGTGGAGTGTACTTTCATTTTCAATAAATCCCTTCCTTCCTTGCTTGCTTTGTGTGTGCGTTTTGTCCAATTTTTTCCTTTCTGCCCCATAGTTTACTGTCTAATGGCAAAGTGGAATAGTGTTGCATGTATCCAGGTTTTTACCATTGTTCTAGCAGGGAGCCTGGTTAATGTGTGATGCTCTCCTTTGGTATTGTTTGGTCCCAGTGCTCTTTGGAGGCTGGGGAGGCTTGACCTTTAAAAATCAAACTGCCATGGCGACTGCTTTACCCGAAATTTTGGTTCACAACCTTCATTGGATTATCTACTGGGGCAAAGTAAAACCAGCAAGCCTGTATTGCTATCTCATGGTTAAGGTTCCAAGCTATTGGATCTTTGTTTATGTGTGTGTATGCATGTCTAGATGTGTTTATTTGTATGTACCTTATTGTTATATGTTGTGTCTACCAAAATTGGCTTATAAGTAAAAGAGTGCTCATAAGTAAAAAATTCTAAGCAATTTTCAAGTTCACGTGACTTAAAGTATAACTTTACTAAACAAGCTAGCTTTACAATTATTGGTGGAATAAAAATAGAAATATCTTCAGAATTGCCAGCATACATTTTGTCTAAATTTTATGTTTGTCTTTGCTAGATATTTTAAAATGTCAGTGTTAATTCAAGCTGGGAGCTGCTTGGGGTGAGCCTGCCTCCCATTCTATTGAAAGTCTCACTGAGATAAATGCATATCTGATTGCTTCCTTTGGAAAGGCTAATCAGAAACTCAGAAGAATGCCACCATTTGTCTCCCACCTACCTGTGATCTGAAAGCTCCCAAATCCCCTCCTCGCTTCGAGTTTTCCCACCTTTCGGGATCAAACCAATGTCCATTTTACATATGTTGATTGACGTCTCATGTCTCCCTTGTTAAAAGTAAAAAATCGGGTACAGTGAATGGGATAAATGTTTTATGTAAACTTTTTGTGTAAATTAAAATCTTTAAGTTATTTTTGATGCTCATTTAATATCTAGATCATTTCCAATTAAAAAGGGTTATGATATGGGGAAATATGTTTCTAAAATTGTGGAGTTGTTCTTATCCATAAATGCCCATATCTGATAGTTCAGGATTTCTTGCTTTTTAGGGTTACACTAAAGTTTTAGGTTGCTGAGGATAAAATTCTACTTAACACATAATTCTGTATACAAAATGTGCCAGAAAGGATTGTTATTAGTGGAAAAAAAATTTTTGTCTAATTCAGAAGTTATCTAAAAGTTAGTTCAAATTACGTATTTCAAAAAGTTATTTATGAAACAATGTAGTAAGGAATCATTAAGTAAGGGAGGAAAATGTGGAAAAGTTTAAATAATAAAATATTCTTTAAAACCTGATAGAGAATTGGAGACACTTGGCTAATTAACATTTTCATAAAGCTCTTAGTCTTGATTAAAGTAAAGTAAGAAGCTTTGTAAATAAATGCATTGACAGTTTGGCAATTCTTTTTTTTTTTTTTTTTTTGAATAAAGGTAAGCATGAAGCAGGATTTAGTGTGGAGCCAAATTTCACATACATGCTTGCATTGCTTCACGCTATGTTTACTGTTTTGCATGGATAGTGCTGGCACTGGAGTACTTACTGATCATGTACCTAAAGTGGACTTCTTGATTGCACAGAACATATAATAATATTGTTGAACTTAAAGATATTAAATTGTATATCAGGAATAAAATATTCATTATGTTGGTTTTCCGGGGCCCTAGGTAACACTGTAGCCTCCAGGTAAAATTAAGTAGGAAAATTTAGGGTTGGTTTCCTGTTTGTTTTTACTTCTAGTTTTCACTCATTTGTTCTTTATTCTCCTCTGGCTTTGCTTGTATATGCATTTACATATAACCATGATGTTTTTTAGATCCTAGTGGAAGACTTTTATTTGGTTCTGTGAATACTTATTTTGTTTCCTATGCCTTTCTAGCAAGTCATCATTCATTCCATTTATCTGGAATTCCTAGGCTACCTTTGTCAGGCCTGCAGAAATTGATAGAGCACACCAGCCTTTTTTTTTTTTTTTTTTTTTTTTGAGACAGAATCTCACTCTGTCACCCAGGCTGGAGCGCAGTGATGTGATCTTGGCTCACTGCAAACTCCATCTCCAGGTTCAAGCAATTCTCCTGCCTCAGCCTCCTGAGAAGCTGGGATTACAGGTGCCCACCATCAAACCCAGATAATTTTTTTGTATTTTTAGTAGAGATGGGGTTTCACCATGTTGGTCAGGCTGGCCTCAAACTCCTGACCTCAAGTGATCCACCCACCTTGGCCTCCCAAAGTGCTGGGATTACAGGCGTGAGGCACTGCACCTGGCCCATACCAGCCTTTTAACCTTAAACTAACTTTTTGGGTTTTAGGTTTCTTGATACTTTAAGCCTGTTGAGTATACTCTTATAAATAGAATTTGAGTCATATTTCTCTCTCTGCCTAATTTCTCCAAAATGTGTAAACCCTTTGTAAATATTCTTAATTCATGGCAATGTGTTTGTTTGCATACAGTCAAGCAGGGTCACTAGGGCCACTTGGAGAGAGAGAACCCAGAAACCTGGCATGCTGGCAAAAGGGTAGAATTTCTTACCAGTCAGTCTCTGGCCTCTTTCTGTGCAAACTGGTTAAATATAAAGTAAAAGTTACTGTTTATTACCTCTGTAAAGTTTTAAGTTAATTTGTTTAATAATAAAAAAAATCAAATATTTTATCAGAAAAGTGAAAAACATAATGACTTTTATTTAGTTCATGTGACGTGAGTAATCTTTGGGAAATTAAGACAGTTTTAAAGATTACTGGTAAAGTACAAATGTCTTCGAAATGTAAACATGTGGTCTAAATTATGTTCAAATATTAGGTTTGCTAAATGCTTTAAGGACATACGCTGCTTCTTTGGCTTTTGAAAATTGTTTAACTTACCTGCTTTCCAGCTAGGTAAGACCTGGGGACACGTGGAGCTGGCAACACCCGCAGCTATGCTGGAAATTGTCAAACCTTATCAGAACATAACTTACCAGATTTTGTTAGAATTTGCCATTAAAACATGCAAATTAGACTACTAGAAACAGTTTTACATACAAGGTGTGTAAGAACAGAACATAGGTTTTTTTGTAAGAGGTTATAAAAGGGTTTTACTTCTTTAAAATTTCTTAGTCATCATTTTGGCAAAATAAATAATTTATGGCAATCTGGAATTCCAAAATCAAACTTCAGTTTTAAAATTGTCTTTCCTGGCCAGGTACGGTGGCTCACGCCTGTAATCCCAGCACTTTGGGAGACTGAGACAGGTGGATCACCTGAAAATTACCTGAGGTCAGCAGTTCATGACCAGCCTGGCCAACATGGTGAAACCCTGTCTCTACTAAAAATTCAAAAAATTAGCCGGGAGTGGTGGCAGGCAACTGCAATCCCAGCTACTTGGGAGGCTGAGGCAGGAGAATGCTTGAACCCAGGCATTCTCTGTAATCTGCAATGATCTGCTGTAAGCCGAGATCATTGCACTCCAGCCTGGGCAACAAGAGCAAAACTCCGTCAAAAAAAAAAAAAAAAAAATTTGTCTTTCCTAATGCCTGGCTTTGTGGATGGATCAGAGGGCCCCTGAAAACATCCAGAAAGGAAGTAAACAGGGTTATTTGACATTTTTCGGTACATGGGATTGCCAAAATGATGTTCAATCTTCTTTAGGTTATGTTTTTGTGAATAATACTAATATATGTTCCAAAATTATATGGGATTTCTAAAATTCTAATGTCTAAGTATATGCTATGTATTATAATTATGGTTATTATGTTAAGTTATTGTAAACCACAGAAATAACCAAATTTCCTTGTTAGTGCTATGCACCTAATTTGGAAAAACAATTGGTATCCAAGAGGATATAAGTCTAATGTTAATTAAGCATGGACTCATGGAGAATCAGGATGGCTACCTTGTCCTTCCTGAGTCCTTAAAGCTTTAATTATCAAAAGTTCTGCATTCCATGACTCCTCATCGAAAAGATAAAATAATCCAAATTGAATACATTAGTGTAGTGACTTACAAATTACTAAAATAGTTTATAACAGTGTTTGATCCCATATTCTTGGAAAAACAATTAAAGCTTCAGGTACATTTGGTCACCTGGTTGGCCAATTAAAAATTTTATAAAGGGATTTCATTCCATTGTTATTTTCTTTTTTTTTTTTTTTTTTTTTTTTTTTTTTTTTTTTTGGGGGTCTCCGCTTGGGGGCCCCG